>NW_026864631.1:0-20811 GCF_026571515.1 Ruditapes philippinarum
AAGGTTAAATTAAAATGCCTTAAGCACGCAGTCTGTTGTATATTATTTGCACTGATAAGGAAGACGATTCTGATCATCTGTGACTTAGAATAAAGACAACTCTTTTTTCAATTTGGTTTCTAACTTTAAATGTTCTGTGCTTGCCTTTAAGGGGTAAAAATTTACTAGTAATACATTTACGATTTCATTTTATCCATACAGAACATACTTTATTAAAACAAAACCTCACCGTGTGCACTCTCTTTTTTTGTCCGATGTCCTGCCGGTTCCGTTCGGTTTTTTTCTGTTTGAAGGGTTTGGGGGGTATGCGTTTTTTTGAATGCCACAACCCTTTTTTGATATTTTGTATCATTTTTGCGGGTTTTATGTGCACTCGCACAAAAATTTTTTCTCTTGACCGGCAGTGAATATAAGGGTAAAAGATCCAAACTCTTCAGAATTTATTTCTCTATATTTAAAGACTGATACAAAAGTTCGATTATAAAGTTAAATAAATAAATTTTGCATATAAATATAGATATGTGCTATCCCTCAAAAGTACCCTAGAACAAGTAAATAAATCAGCCTATTTAAGAGTTACTAGACTGTTTGACAGAAAACCAACCAAAAGTTTTCTTTTTTCCCCCTTTTTTTACTCAGTAGAATTGTTTGTTAAAATCTTTAAGACAGAAATGCATAAGTTTGTGCAGTACTCAAAACGTTTTTTAAATTATAACTTCACAGATATCAGCAGTAACTTAACAATATTTTGTTTGTTAAATGTGTGTATTTTTTAAAATAAATACAAGTTGATATAACGATTTTTATAGCAATGGATATTTGCAACAATAAATAATTCTCAAAATGACATATAGATATGACATTTGAAAAAATATTCACGATATGATTGCCTTGCTGGGCTAGGTTGTGGCTTGTGTGAAAGCTGTAAAAAGTTGCCCCGTACCTCACTTCTGTGTTGTTATATTTTTCTGGTCCATCTGGATCATTAATGCCAGCATTATTATGCGTTGTGAATTCATGTAATATTGTTGTGATTGATGCTTCCGAGGGATCAATTTGTTTCCAACTTTTTTAAATACACACTGTTTATGATTTCAAAGATACAAAGAATTCAAAAGATACAATTTCAAAATTGAAATCATACATGATTATTTGCCATTGTTTGATCCTTTAATGACACTAAAGAGGGAATTTTCAGTGAATAATAACAACAACAACAACAAATAATTATTTATTTATTAATTAATTTATCAAAAAAGATAAACCCGATATGTTTATAGCAATATGTGTAATGAAACCTCTGATTTTATATTTTCCTTTTTATCGTACTTTCTGTATATTCTGAGTAGCAGTTTTAGCATACATTATAATTATATTATTGTAAAAACAAACATTCTTACGCAGTCATCCAATTTACGTATCGTTAATTTTATTTGTAGCCTTGACGAATGTATAGGAACGTGATTTGAGGCCGATAAAATTAAACAACGACATACATATTCATTAACTGTAACACTGGAAACAATTTTGTCATTCAATCTAGATCATTTACTACATTATTGATCTCGGCTATTATGGGGCACTATTTTTCCCGGTGTGAGAAACTCGATTAAACGGCTATTACTTCGTTAATGACCATACTCATTTCCTTAATTGAATTGACCTATCTCATCAATCATGAAAATCGTAGAAATCGTGATATTACAATTATACAATATATACATGTAACACGTGCCTTACGACAAGACATATCTTTTCAATAAACAAATGTCCGTATTATCTCTTCTAATCTATAACACGAAGTTTTGATCCATGACGTAACGTTTTTGATTTGTTTTGTTTTTGCTGCCACAACGAACATATAGGTCATATGGCGCCGAAACAGGAGAGATGATTTTGGCTAACCTCGGGTCAAATCCATCTCACCTGCTGGAGCTAAGAGATGCACAGAGTCCAGAGATATGAACCCATTTGGTCGTTTTTTACGATCACGCAGGCATAATCGGTGGCTACACTTCTGATGCTTCAATCTGGAAAGGCAACCTCTCAGCCACAAGAAGGATAACGGTTTTGATAGAGGACTAAAATGAATGCGCATACTCAAGATAAATTACGTATAGATTCATATTTGTGTTCATCTAAGAATAAATCCAAAACCATTTGTGCATACTTAATTTATTAATCGTTTACATAATGTTTATCTGGATATCATTGAATATGTTTTTGTTCTTTGTTTCTAGTTTTTCAGAAATCGTTGATCGTATTGTTTGATACACTTTACTAACGTAAGAAAATATAACACGTTTTGCAGTTATGCATTCTGGACATGTATTTTTTTCTTTTTCATTTACAATTGCACACAACACAATAAAGACGCTTAATTCCCATTGTTTTAATCGATAAATATTTCACTGTTTATATTAACGAAAGTTTAGTTATGTTACTATTAGTACCAAACTTGTAATGCCCTTGGTAAATTTCTGCAAAAACAACGATTTTGAGTGTAATTAATTCTAATTTGCTGTTTTGCTATTATTTTTATATCGATTTAGTAGTTTGATTGATGTTTCGTTATATTTAATTACCTTATCAAATTTATAAGGAATCGATACATTTACATAATGATTTAGTTAATTTTACATTTATGAGATCTAGTAAAGTTTGTTTCTGATTTTTCAGTCAAATTTTGTTTATGATTATAAGAATTTCTAATATTACATATGTTTGAATCGGTGGATATCAAGACCAAACTTAAAAAAAACAAAACAAAAAAAATATGTCTTGCCATAAGGATATAAATGCCTTTGTTTAAAGTCAAATCTGTTATTCTAAAACATTGGAACGAACACATTTTACAAACAATAATGAGGTGAGATATTCGATAGTTACAGGTTTCTTACCTATTTTAAAAATCCAACACAATCTATATCTTGAAACACAAGAAAAGCCACCCTCTCTAGACTTTGACATCAATTAATTAAATAGGTTGGACGTTCATTATCTTATCGCTAGCAGAGTTCCCTCTTGGATGTCATTTATTTATTTTACTGACTTTGCTTTGTCTTCAGCAATTGATTAAATGAATCGTTAAAATGTATATATACGGTTCATTCTATTGGTAAGTAGCTTGGAATAAGCTGTTTCTTTTCAATTTGTCACGTTGGTATTATTTCAATATCTAGTCAAGGTCGAATAGACGATTTAAGATCTACTTTTTGGTTACTTTTCCAAAATTTCCAAGTATGCCAATTGATTTACTCTGTCTTGACGTTTGTAACGTTTAAAGCATTGTTCTTCTGACAGTTTTGTTAACTTGTAAACAGAAACTAAGGCTGTTTCTATGTTACGAAAACTGAACTGAATTTAATTACATAACCAATTTTGCAAAGCATATTCTACGCTACCTTCGCAGCTAAGTGAGAACACTATTGTTTAGAAAATGAGCAATTGTGAAATGCAAGAGAGTAAATATATTAAAATATCAGATGTTTATCTACAACAGTTTACATGTAGTTACTATTATTATTACGATGAAAATGCAAAGGGGGGAAGGGAAATGAAACAGTTCAGTTTCATTGTCATTTTGAATATCTTATCTAACTCAATAATCTCTGTTCTTTAAAAATCGAATCAATATGAGCCGCGTCACGACAAAACCAACATAGTGGGTTTGCAAACAGCATGGATCCAGACCAGCCTGCGCATCCGCGCAGTCTGATCAGGATCCATGCTGTTCGCTTACCAACTTTATTACAAGTGGAGAAAATGACAGCGAACATCATGGATCCTGATCTGACTGTGCGGATGCGCAGGCTTGTATGGATCCATCCTGGTCGCAAACGCACTCTGTTGGTTTTGTCGTGACGCGGCTCATTTTGATTCGATTTTTAAAGAACAGAGATTATAGAGGTACACTCTGAACGATGCATTAAATCGACATTGTGCCCATCTAAGGTATTTTAGTGAGTGAATGGGTGAAGATCAAAATAAGTTTTCATTTCGCCATACATCCTTTCAATTTAATAATTAAGTTCGCATAAACAATAAATAACACACAGATCCAAATGAAATTGGTAAATATCCATTAATATGTAATTTACTGAACACTAGTATATCCTTAGTTTACTGCATCGGAGAACGCCGCAACGAACAACTGGCCCGTAAGTAAGTGTGTGTACCGTTCGTTCACTCTCGCAGCTGTTATCGGATTCCGATACAACCTCTGTAGAATGTTAGACAACCTGCTTTAAATTATGTTCAAAATACTGGAAAAGAATATAAAGACATGTTACTTTCAATTCAAAATAATGATATTGTCATTAACGTCGGGATTGAAATATATGTTGTTTTGTATGTACCTGATGGTTCTAAGTATGCTCATGTCACTAGGCGTCATTCTCTTTTATATATTACTCGACAGAAATGAAATTAAAATTACTTTTATCAAGGATATTCCACGTTTGTCATGTAATAAATGTAAAACAGAAATTTAAAAAGAAATGCGAATGGCAAACATTGTATTCACGATTAATTAATGTTTGTATTGTGTTAAAAATAAACAAGCTATAGTTGTTATAGAATGACAAAATACATAGATTCGTACTCTTTAATTTGAATAAAATAAAGATAATTACGCTTGTATTTATGAAAAAAGCGTGTTTTCAATCGATGGTTAAAACATTGTATATCATTATACGACTATGTCACTGGTCTAAGGCGGTCTGTATGAACGTCATTCAAAGCAAAATATCTGAAATAACTCCCAAGTGGCTTCGAAACATCGAAGATTGATGGGTAGTTGTTTAGCCAAATTATGAAGTGAACCGATGACAATGTATTTTACACCGATATCACCTGCTGGTAACCTGTTTTAATCTATCGATTGCTATTGGATAAAGATCGAATTAATCAGTAAAAATCAAAAACAGATTAAGATGTTTTTAAACAGGTCTAAAAATCTCGATCGTGTAAAATATTCTACAAAATGTACCCCTTACCGCCATTGTGTCATTAGTTGACTAAAACGAGTCAGTCACCAACGGCAGTTGACACAAAAACTTGAAGTAAAATAACGCTCGACAACCGGGCAAACTTCAAATAAAATGAACGTTCTGTGACCAACAGATTTGAGACATTGAATAAAGCAAACTTAAAATTGGAGGAATATATAAAGGTATTTAAATGATTCAACATGTTTTTACTGAATGTAACTTGTGGTCATATTAATACTTTTATGCCGGGTTTCATCTTTTTACATCTTCACATATTGCACAAATACAGGAATTTCATGTCTCAAGATGAGAAAAACAATCATGTTAATGGGCAGATGGCGTGCTTGCCATGATTATAAACTTGTACCGTCTAGCATCATAAACATTTGTAATGGAGTAAACGTTTCTCAATGTTTTGGAGTTTGATAAATCATATCTGTCTTCCCAGTCTGTTTATTTAGAAATAAACTTAAGTTTCTGATCTACATTTAGCATACAATTAATATGCTGTATTCATGAGATGAGATGTTCTTGTATTTAGTCCTTATACAAAGCGCATATATAAAAGTTTAGTAAAACAATTATGGACATTTACACCGGAGACAAACGTGTGATTATTTGAATAGACTTATGAAACACGGCATAGGACGTAGATCATGTATGTGTTGCATTTTGTAGGATATGAAATGCGCAAGATGTCTCATTGAGAGAGATGTTATTCGTCGCCCACTCTCTTGAGAAAACTGTGCTCTTTAAAATTGGTATCTCCAAGCAAAGTAATACAGTGCTTTTCTAATCATAGTGATGCAATTGTCATTTTTAATTGTAATTTCCTCTTTCTTAATTCCGTTGTTTCAATGAAAACACGTTAAATAATGTCGCTATTAGTTATACTAAATATTCTTTAATAAGCCGATTTATATTTCTAAAATAACTAGTAATTAATAATTATGTATATGCGACCGCTATTCTAAATTAAAAAATGATTTTATCGTATACGTGTAATAATATATTATTTAATGCATCCTAATATAATTTAAAAAAATAGAAAGATATAATCAGTTTCATATATTATGTTTTTTTAGTTTGCGTGCAGTCAAGTTATCAAAACAATTTTGGGGATTTCACTTAAATTTCTGAAATGCAAAGTTATATATAATGTTCAAGTTTAAAATTAATAAATAGCGATAAAACAGCTATGGGTCCATCGATCTAGATCAATGCATTTGCACACATATGTTAAAGGACAATTTTACATTATAAGGCATGTAACGACACGAACAAACACCTGCTGTTATCCGTTAGATTTATTTTGGTTTGCTTCTGCTTTTGGTATCAGTGAAGTTAAAGTCAGTGAAAGCAGACAATTTTATGCTGATAAAAACATTTTTTATAATTGACCAGTAAAGACCTTTACTTCTCAAGCGTGTGAATATAGCTTTACTTTCAATGGAATCATGGAAACCAATAGGTGTATAAACTAATTTAATTATTTATCCTAGCACGTAGTTTCCGTTATAAACGCTTTTGTAACAAAAGTTTTATCTGTTATTCAATATTCATATCAGAATCTGCAAATCTATTATTCAGAAAATTAAGGCAAGACAACATAATTATTCCGTTATGCATTCAATGGTTCACACATTTAAGACGAATATCATATCCAAAATTGATTGCAAAATAGAATTTAAAGTGCTTTCCGAGATTATCAATATGATAATAGATTTCTTCGCGAATAATCAACCATTATGTTCAATGGAACAATTTCCATAATTGACGATAGGACAAAACAATGAACTGTTAAATCGTTCTCATTTAATGCATCGTTTACTATAATTTGCATAAAACGGCTACTTATTATCTGTCTTTTGAAGTACTTCTATATCAGGGCTAAATTAAAATGCCTTAAGCACGCAGTCTGTTGTATATTATTTGCACTGATTAGGAAGACGATTCTGATCATCTGTGACTTAGAATAAAGACAACACTTTTTCAAGATGGTATACAACTTTAAATATTGTGTGCTTGAATTAAAGGGGTATGGATTTACTTAAATGTAAGATATTTCACGATATCAGTTTGTTCGTACAGAACATCTTTTCTTCAAACAATACTTCACTTTGTGCCCTTTCCTTTTCGTCCGATGTCCTGCTAGGTTCCGTGTCGGTATTTCTGCTTGGATGGATTTTGTGGGCACTGCGTCTATTGAATGCCACCGTCCATTATTGATATTTGTTCTCATAATGCAGGTTATTTTTATAGCATTTTTGCACACAACCTTTCCTTTTGACCGGCAGTTAATATAAGGGTAAAAGATCAAAACTTTTTAAAACTCATTTCTCTATATTTAAAGACTTATACAAAAGTTCGATTATAAAGTTAAATGAATAAATTTTGGATATAAATATAGATATGTGCTATCCTTCAATGTATCCTAGAACAAATTTTATTAATATTGCTGAAAATAAATCAGCCTATTCAAGAGTTACTAGATCATTCTGTTTGACAGAAAACCAACCAAAATGTTTCTTTGTTTTTCAATTTTTTACTCAGTAGAATTGTTTGTTTAAATCTTAAAGACAGAAATGCATAAGTTTGTGCAGTACTCAAAACACTTTTAAAATTATAACTTCACAGATGGTCAGCAGTAACTGAACAATATTCTGTTTGTTAAATGTGTGTATTTTTTACAACAAATACGAGTTGATATAACGATTTTTTATAGCAATGGATATTTGCAACAATAAATAATTCTTAAAATCTAAACAAAGCATTTTCCTATAAAAATGTTTGAGAATGTTAATTGAATGTGAGAATGAAGATATGTCATTTGAAAAAAATATTCACGGTATGATTGCCTTGCTGGGATAGATTGTAGCTTGTGTGGCAGCTGTAAAAAGTTGCCCCATACCGTTATATCTTTCTGGTCCTTCGGGATCATTATTGCCAGCATTATTATGTGTTGTGAATTCATGTAATATTGTTGTGATTAATGCTTCCGAGGGATCAATTTGTTTCCATCTTTTTTAAATACACACTGTTTATGATTTCAAAGATACAAAGAATTCAAAAGATACAATTTCAAAATTGAAATCATACATGATTATTTGCCATTGTTTGATCCTTTAATGACACTAAAGAATTAAAGGAATTTTCAGTGAATAACAACAACAACAACAACAACAACAATTAATTAATTTATTTATTTATTTATCAATTAATTAATCAAAACAGATAAACCCGGTATGTTTATAGCAATATGTGTAATGAAACCTCTGAAACTTTGGTTATTTTATATCATTTACTTTTTATCGTACTTTCTGTTAAGGTATTAGCACCCTAATGCATTACCTCCGCATTGAAGAGTATTCAAAAAGGCTAGAATTACTGTTAACTACATTGAATATGAGGGCCATGGGTTAATCCCCAGAAGGGTCAACTTTCTTTTTCTTTTTTACTTTCTTTTAACATTATTTATGTATCTCTCATGTCCTATATGGAAAGAAAAAAGTGTTTAATTTTGAATTTTTAATTTATATAAGTATTTATTGGCTAAATTATGCTAAATCTAGTAATAAATATGGAACCTGATATTTTCAAAGTGTAATATAATCAAAACTAGACGGTAAAAGTATTTCATATTTTACAAGATCAACCAATATACGTTTTTAAAAATTTAGGGAAACTTTGAAAACAGGCACTCATTTGGGTAAATTTTAAGATTGTTTTGAATTAGGTTCCCTAAGTAGAAAAATGGTCAGACATGTGGTAAAAATGAGTGGGGTAGGGTAACATTTTTATACAGATTTCATAAATTTTAAGTAGAAACCATAATTTTGCTTATGTGGATTGTTAGCTGAATGGTACTTTTTGTTTCTTACCAAAAATTCATGGGAAAACATTTTTCATTAGAATGTTATTGCAGATTATTTAAAGGTTCCTCATTTCTAAAAAAGGGCCCTCATAACATCCTAGCTTGAGTTCAGAAAAGTGGCCATAACTTGATTTTCGTACGGTAAACTTTGTTTAAATTTTGCATACAGGTGTACTTTAAGGTATACATCTGACCTATGATGTCAATTCTTTAGTTCCTGATAGTGCCAATTAGGGTCCTAATACCTTAATTTTGAGTAGCAATTTTAGCATACATTATAATTATATTATTGTAATTACAAACATTGTTACGCAGTCATCCAATTTACGTTTCGTTAACATTATTTGTAGCCTTGTCGAATGTATAGGAACATAATATGAGGCCGATGAAATTAAACAACGACATACATATTCATTAACTGAAACACTGGAAACAATTTTGTCATTCAATCTACTACATTATTGATCTCGGCTATTATTGGGCTACATTTTTCCCGGTGTGAGAAACTCGATTAAACGGCTGTTACTTCGTTAATGACCATACTCATTTCCTTAATTGAATTGACATATCTCATCAATCGTGAAAGTCGTGAAAATCGTTATATTACAATTACATTGTATTACTAGTACTACGTATATATAACACGTGCCTTACGACAAGACATATCTTTTCAATAACTAACTTTCAGTATTATCTCTTCTAATCTATAACACGAAGTTTTGATCCATGACGTAACGTTTTTGATTTGTTTTGTTTTTGCTTCGCACAAAGAAAATACAGGTCATATGGCGCCGAAGCAGGAGAGATGATTTTGGCTAACCTCGTGTCAAAACCATCTCACCTGCTGAAGATAGAGTCAAGAGATAGGAGCCTATTTGGTCGCCTTTTACGATCACGCAGGCATAAACGGTGGCTGCAATTCTGATGCCTCAATCCTGAAAGGCAATCTCAAAGAAGGATAACGGTTTTGACTAAAAGGAATGCGCATACTCAAGATAAATTACGTATTGATTTATATTTGTGTTCATCTAAGAATAAATCCAAAACCATTTGTGCATGCTTATTTTATAAATCGTTTACATTATGTTTAACTGGATGTCATTGGATATGTTCTTGTTTTTTGTTTCTAGTTTTTCAGAAATCTTTGCTAAAATTGTTTGATACACTTTACTAACGTAAAATTCCCATTTTTTTAATCCATAAATAGTTCACTGTTTACATAAACGAAAATTTAGTTATGTTGCTATTAGTACCAAACTTGCCATGCCCTTGGTAAATTTCTGCAAGAACAATGATTTTGAGTGTAATTAGTTCTAATTTGCTGTTTTGCTATTATATTTATATCGATTTAGTAGTTTGATTGATGTTTCGTTCTATTTAATTACCTTATCAAATATATAAGGAATCGATACATTTACATAATGATTTAGACAACTTTACATTGATGAGATCTAGTAAAACATGTATTGCCATAATGATATATATGGCCTTGTTTAAAGTCAAATATGTTATTCTAAAACATTTATCCTTTGACGTTGGAACGAACAAATTTTACGAACAATAATGAGGTGAGATATTCGATAGTAACAGGTTTCTAACCTATTTTAAAAATCCAACACAATCTATATCTTGAATCACAAGAAAAGCCGCCCTCTCTGGACTTTGACATCAATTAATTAAATAGGTTGGACGTTAATTATTTTATCGCTAGCAGAGTTCCGTCTTGGCTGTCGTTTATTTATTTCACTGACTTTGCTTTGTCCTCAGCAATTGATTGAATGAATTGTTAAAATGTAAACATACGATTCATTCTATTGGAAAGTAGCTTGGAATAATCTGTTTCTTTTCAATTTGTCAGCTTGGTATTATTTCAATATCTAGTCAATGATGAATAGACGATTTAAGATCTACTTTTTGGTTAGTTTTTCAAATTTTTCCAAATTTTTCAAGTATGCCAATTGATTTACTCTGTCTTGACGTTTGTAACGTTTCAAGCATTGTTCTCCTGACAGTTTTGTTAACTTGTAAACAGAAACAAAGGCTGTTTCTATGTTACGAAAACTGAACTGAATTTAATAACATAAACCATTTTGCAAAGCATATTCTACGCTCCCTTCGCAGCTAAGTGAGAACACTACTGTTAAGAAAATGAGCAATTGTGAAACGCAGGAGAGTAAAAATATTCAAATATCAGATGTTTATCTACAACAGTTTACATGTAGTAATTATTATTATTATTATTATGATAAAAATGCAAAGGGGGAAAAGGGGGAAGGGAAAATTAATGAAACAGTTTAGTTTCATTGTCATTTTGAATATCTTATTTAACTCTGCTTCTAGGGTTTACTATATTGATTCAATTTTTTAAGAACAGAGATTATAGAGGTACATGTACACGCTTAACGATGCATTAAATCGACATTATGCCAATCCAAGGGTATAAAGTGAGTGAACGGGTGAAGATCAAAATAAGTATTTATTTCGCCATAAATCCTTTAAATTTAATAATTCAGTTCGCATAAACAATAAATAACACACAGAGCCAAATGAAATTTGTAAATATCCATTAAAATTTACATATAATGCTTAGTTTATAAACAGATTGTGGCAGATTTTTTTTAATTTAAGGCAGATTTATAATTTTATCCTAAACATTTTCCAATATCAAATGTTGGTCAAACACCATTTTGATAATCAATCTTTTGAAATATAAAGTCAATTCAGCACACCTTGAAAATAAAAATATAAGCATAATGTCACTTTAAATGACAAAAATAAAACTTCATTGATATAGCCCTTCTCCTAACTTCAATTATGGAAATGTTTTACATCGTTTTTAAAATAATGAATCCTGATATTGTGATAATAATCTGAGAAAGCACTCTAAATTCCATTTTCTCATCAATATTAGAAAAGCTATGTGTCTTCCACGTGCGAAATATTTGCATAATGGAATCTTTATACTGTCTGCTTTTCGTGAATCCATTACAAGATAATAATCTTGTATGCAAGAATTACAGATTATGATAATTATTCGGAATTATAATTTAAGAAAACTAATTTCAATAAACATCGAAGCTTCGGACAAATATCATGCTATTTGTACATGTAAAGGAGATTTAATTGAAATTGAAAACATGTTTGATGTAAGTGAGTGCACACAAAGGGTTAAGTTAAATTGAATGAAACATTGTTAAGTTCATATGACTGATACCCAATATTTTGGCGCTTCATTAATCATGATCTCAAAAAACCTATATTAAAACGTCATTTTAAGTCATTTGTGTTTTAACATATTTAACTTTTATGTTTCAATATATGAGCCGTGACATGACTTTTCCAAAATAGTGGACACATTTGACATTTTACTGTTTTCAAAGATTCTCAAAATGCATTTTTCCTTAATCATTCAAGACAAAGTTTATTATATTTGGACAGTGAAAACTTGATTTATAACGCTATTGAAATTTATGGCGACGTCGTTTTATTTGGCGTTAGTGACGACGTCATTCATAAATAATAGTTCACACGATTTAAACTGAAACCATTGTTTTGCTCTTCATATAAACTCATGCGTAAAATTTAATATTGAAATTATTAACAAGGTAGCTCACATTTTTTTATAATGACTTTATTACACAAACTTTGTTTAATAGTACCGTTTCATTGTAAGCCATCTAAAGATGTGTGATCATGTACAAATATAGCTTAGTCAAGAAAAAACATAAACAACATCAATTTTCTAAGCATGATAAATATTTTTATCAAGTCATGGGAAACAGACCACGTAAAGAAAATGACATCAGACGTCCACCAGCTACGCGTACACGGCGCTAAACAAAAGAAGTGACAGCTTAGAGTTATCATTGTGTTGAAATTTTTGTATCATTTTAGCGCAATTATTGCTTTTGGATCAAGAATTATGCTAAAAAGAACAAGGTACACAATACATTTGTAGGACATTTACGGAATCACAAAATTATACGTAGGCCACAAAAATGTTGGACAAACGCTATGAATGATATTATCTGAGTGATGTGGGTTTTACCTCACGAATTTTTTAAAACCCAGACTTTCACTTATTGTCATGAAATTACAATGACTTGACAGAGTACATCTCAAATAACAACGCATAATACTGACAAAATAAAATATCACCGTATGTCCACTGCGTGACTAATGCAGTTGGGGCTATTTTGCCTATTTTGACATCTGTTTGGTAATTTACGTGGATTTTAACTGCCGTATGCAATTACTTCCTTTGTACACTTCACAAAATTCTACTTCAACATACATGTTCCTAATTGTTTGAAAATAAGTATTGAGGCATGCTTAATGATGTAAATACAAGTAATATGTGTTTTCCCCTAAATTTTATATGAAGCAGGACGGGATTTCAACAACTGAAAGCGTCTTACGCACACATCCACTACACTTACATGTAACAATTGTCTGTCAATTTTATACTCTTGTTTTGAGTGTTCGCTATTAAAAACAATGATTATCATGTGATGTGATATCTTCCTTGTTCTATTTACATTAAAGTGTTTATGCCAATTTATTCACGTATATGCCACGACATGTTACAATAAAGAGAAATACTTGGAAAACATCTTGACACTGAAAATAAAATAACAATCGAAATAAAACACGTAATTATTGTTGAATTATTTTAAGAAGGTAAGCCCTGATAGTGTTTTCTGTTGCAAGGACAATTTGTCACGTGTCGTTTGAATAGATCAAATTAGATTTGTTAAGTCATACATTTTCCTTGAAATTTTCTTCCTTGGTACTTAAGATCACGATTCAGCGAGTGTTCTGTCAGGAGTTCAAGGTTACCAGAACAACCGTCATCATTGTGGTGAAAACATTTATTGAATTAGTGCAGTAACGAATTGGTTTTTGCTTACATAAAACTGATGTGAGCACTAATTAAAATTGCTTAGTTCTGATTGGAAAATCGCCCTTAGTATAATTGAAAAAATGGCGTCAACTTTGACGTAACGTTTCTACGATTACGTCATTTGACCATTATGTGGGAACTGTCATGCCACGGCTCATATGCATTACCGAACAATTATCTCAGCATAAAATAACGGTTATTTTATGTTCTTATAATTTGCAAAATATATGACTAGTTTAATGTTTTCTTAATTTGGGTTAACGTTCAAGATAATAAAAACGCATTAATTATCCCATGGTTAAGTATCATGTGAATCTTCTCTGTTATTAAGTTATTCAAAGATAGCATCAGACGGTATTTGCTGATACATAACTAATTCAATAACATCAAATTATATTGTATTTGTGTTCGATGAAATTTTTGGCAATTTGCCTTTTCCTTTCAGGTTTACACATCTTTTCATCATGTGATCATCTGTCATCATTTTTTATTGGTTTAAACTTATTGATGTCTCACTTATTGCTCCAGACATCTGATTAATTGGCTTAACCTTTATCATTCTGGTGGCGATGTAAACATTTTAGTAACTGTATATAGGCTTCCAATGTCGGATCTGAAATACCGATAATAGAAATAAATCCTGACAACATAATCCATCTATATTGCTTGGCAAACATACGTAATTTGATTTCGGCTCTCTCCCCCAACCGTTCAAGGTGCAGACAAAAATTCTCAACAGATCAGATCTTGAAAAAAATGATAATCTACTAATCAGTTAACTACTTAGTTCTTGTAATGTCCAGTCATAATCCTCTTCAAAGTGTCAATTACAGGCCACTTAGACTTACGTGATTTAGTCAATGGTATCGCCATACTATATAGTGATTTAACCTGTTAAAATGAGCCTTTCATATGACGATATCTTATATAAAAATTACAGTTCATCACATTTTTCTTGAGAAAAATACAGTTAATCACATTTTTTCTTGAAAAAGAGGATCAAAAGGAGACACTAAAAGTGTATCATATGTATAGACAAATATTAACAGACTATGAAAATAATCCATTGCACTATCCTTATTGTGTAGAGTAGCTTGATATTCTTTTATTCATATTAACTATATAGGTTTATTTCACATTATTACCATATTAAACTTATACTTAAAGTCATGAGCAACGAAAAATAATAATTGTTCGTATTCCAGTTCTTTCCTCCAAGTTTGAGTAGTTCACCGATTGTCTGATTATAAATTATGTTTCGTATTTCGTTACCTATGAACATATTCATCTATTTTTCCTTTTCACGTTTCAAGAATACAGACTGCTTTATTTGACCGACTACAGATTTGTTTTAGATCAGATTTTCTACATTGTGACATTTTGATCCATAAATAACTGTTTCCACGATACACAAGTTCAAGGATAGGGCAATACAAATAAGTTAAATTTAGACATTTTATATATGACAATACCAGTATTTAATATATAATTTGGTAACACGACACTCGCTCAAGAAAAATATATTTTTTTAATGATCTGAGTTTTATTCCAGTTTAATTAAAGAAAACCAGGATCACTTTGAAACATGTCCAGTTTTATAGCCAAAATGATTGTAACGGAAATTCAATTAATAAATTGATCGACGACGCTCGGAAATTTATCATTTTGTGGAACATACAGAAGAAATTCAATTTCAGTTTTTTACTTTAAAAAAATAATTCCCTTTTTGATTTAAATTTTAAAATAAACTTCAAATAAATATTTGTTTTTTATGTGTTTTATTTAAGGAAAAAATGTTCCCATTTAACCCTCTTGCCGGGTTTCCCCCATATTATGTCTAGGTTTGATTACTCGGGGTTTTTTTTGTTCTTTTTTTTTGAATTTTTAAAAAAATAGGACGCTCTTTAAAAAAAATTTGTATGTTAATTTTTTAAATAATTAAAAAAAAAACCCTTAAAAAAATTCCCCTTTTTCCCTTTAAAAAATTCCTTTTTTTTCAAAAAAGAAGTAAAAACTTTTTAAAGGGAAAATGGTGGGTTTTCTTATTGGGGGGAAGGGAAAACGGTCCTCCTTTTTAAAAAGAACCCCGCCAGTTTTTTAATGACACTATAGTTTATATACAAAATGTGTCCACTTAAATTTGTTTTTTTTTGTTGGGATTTAAAGTTTTTTTTAAATTTTTACCTTTTGTTTTAAGGTTTTAAAAAGTTTTTTGTTTTTTAATTTAAAAAAACTTTTTTATAAAAGGGGAAACCTAATAAATTAAAAAGCCCCCCCTCAGAAAAAAAAAGGGGCGGCCCCAAGGCCAGAGCAAATATTATCTTTAAGGGCCATTTCTTTTTTTAAAAAGGACGAAGGAAAAAATTTGGTTTCCTGGGGTGCCTTTGGTTTTGTTGGGGCCAAAAACCCCTAATTTTTGGTTTTTTTAAAGGTAAAATTTAATTTTTACTCTTAACAAAGGGAAAAAAACACCCTTTAAATTGTTAAAGACTTTTTTAAATGTAGTAATTTTAATTTAAATGTAGTAGTTTCAATTTAGATGTAACAGTTTCACTTTAAATACAATAGTTTCAATAATCTGAACTTTACTTAACGGTAAGTAATATCTGTCCTTATATAATTGATTTCAAACTGAAATTAAATGAAATGAATCCTTTTAAGTTATCTAAAGAAGAAAAGATGTAAAGTCTTTGAAACGTTACAGCATAAAACTTCCGCGAGAAAAAACATAATCGAGACGAACCCAAAATTCAAGTACAGTGTAACTTTTGAAAACCTAACACGTTGGGACTTGCCAAAACATTCGCGATATGGACATTCTATTAACTGATTTGGAGACAAAGAAAATGTTAATTTCATGACAACAATCATGGTTAAAGTTAATAAGATGCAATTACGTACTTGTATCTGTGAGTTTTGTGAAACACTCTTAACTACTTGTGTTACATTTACAAGTGATACGGAAACACGTCTAGTACCTTTTTACAAGGGGATTTTATCCACATAGCAGATTATTTTTCCTGTTTCATACATAATAACTAGATACTTTAGCGAGAAAAATGACTGATGATCTTTCCCTTTATATATTTTCCTTGCGGAGTTTGGTTTACCATAATAATGTAGCTTTTGATATGTTTGATAAATCTAATAACTTGTTACTAATTATTTCAAGATACATGATATATTCATATTCCTTCTAGACACTATATTTCATCGTTTAAACTACGTACCCCCAGGGCTCAAACCCGTTTTCTACGTATAACCTTTAAAAAGAGCCACCCCTTATCCCAGAAAAAATTTTTTTTGTTTGCTGTTTTAAAAATGCCTGTTGAGATTAATAAATTGGTTTAAATTTTTTTTCGAAAAAATAAATTTTTTTTTGTAAAAAGGGTATTAAATTTTGGGCCGCATTTTTTAAAAACCCCTTTAATTTTTTAAGCTTTTTGAAACATACAACGTCATAAAAAAGTTTGGGGGATTTAAATTTAATGTATTGTTTTATTTAAAATCCCTAAATTTTTGGTTATTGAGCCCCAAACTGCAAATTTAAAAAATATTTAATTTTCTATGACAATTTGACAAAATTAAAAAAAAAATTGGATGAGATTGTTTCAGAAATATGTTTTTTAAAAAATATTTTTGTTTATTATTAAAATTTTTTAAAAGGAAAATTTAAAAAAGTCCCTGGAAAAAGTTTTTGTTTAGAATTCCCCCTAAAGGGACTTATTTAAATGGAAAAAAACCCTTGATTTCTAACATTTTTGAAGTTAGGGTTTAAAAGTAGAATTTTTCCCTATATAGAAATTTTTCATTTACTGGAAGCCCTTTTTATTAATTTAAAAATTTTCCCCTGTGTGCAGCTGTTTTAAGGGTATTTCTTCGATAGGTTCACAGTCAAATGAAAAAATTCCTACAGTTTCAGATAATGATTTGACTGAGCAAAATTATCATTACCCTAACCACACTTTAAGGCTGCAGGGGTAGATATATCACTTATGTAAATACTGATTTTAGGTTTTATATGTAACATAAATTCTATGAACAAAATCGGACACTATTTTTTTTTAAAGCAGCTCAAACTTCAGTTTTTACGAAACGTTTTGTAAACACAACAAAATGTGTGGGCAGCAATCAATAGCAGGAAGACTCACTCTTGATTCTTTCCTAGAAGAAATTTCTTGGTCATCAAATCAGCGGCTTTTCTATGACATGTTCTCACCCACGCACGCATCCATCCTCAGAACACTAGTCCGACTTGTACACCACACAATCAGCCACTTATACATTCAAATATAACGACCTAAAGGAATTTTGGGTTTTAAAGAGTATTTTCAGTTAAAGACCCTTTGTTCAAATTTGAAAAAATTTTTTAATCTATCCTCTTCTTTTAGGGGTCATACGTGTATAAATAAAAGGCCCTTTTGGTTTCATCCCCATACTTTTTTTATGGGATTTTTTATAGACTGTTACAGTTCATTTTTTTAAAAGGTATGTTTTTTATTTTAATCAAATTTTTTTTTTAACATTACATTTACGATAATGGAAAAATATAAATAGTAGGGTTTGAAAGGAAGTTTGGAAAACCCTTTTTTAGAAACTCTTTTCTATGTTTTTTTAAAATTAAATATCTTTTTTTTTTTTCATGTTTTATTTTATTTTTTTACATGGGAAAAAATCTTCTCGGGTTTTGATTTTTCCCAAAAAAGAGTTTGGCTTTTTAAAAACAAAAAAAAAGGAAAATAAAAATTAAAAACCAATTGACAGAATCACTATCATATATCAAGAGCATTTGTACAAAACATACATTTCTGTTCAACCTGAATAAAATTTTTGTAAAGTTCATTTCAAATGATACAAACATGTGAGGTTTCTATTCCTTTTTTTCTTTATCATTTTGTTCTTAGGTAGGCTTTAGTAATTTGCATGTATACATCAATCAGTATTATTCTAGCGCTATACATGATTTCTTCATGTTAAATTGGAGAAAAGGGTTGCTCTGTTCAGTCATTGAATTCTATTTAAAAGTACATATACTGTTTAATTTCTGTTAGGAACTATCGGCAATAACTACAGAAATACTAACGGATAATCAAAAGACACCTTATTATTTTATAGTTTCCGTATTTAAAATAAATGATATATGTTCGAATAGCGTTTTAAGATCAATATTGACAAATATTCAAATTTCATTCAATACATACATATTAATTGAAGGGACGCGCTTTAAAAAACGATGAATTATAATCGTTTACGTACGTGTTAAGTTAGTTATTATTTATCCATATTAACGCTCTTGCAGGTTTGAAGGTGCATTTGAAACTTGTGCTGACAAAAACATTTATACTTATTCAACTATGTCGAAGCAAGAAGATATGAAGTTATCTTTAATGACATGTTCTGTTCTGGATTATTTGGGATTCAGCAAGAAACAGATTATGTTACGATCAAATTTGGTGGAAGGGAATTTCATTTCACCGACACAAGCACTCTATTCAAAAGCTTTACTAGTTGGAAGCTCGGGTGAAGGGGTTGAACTGGCCGATAGTGATTATGACTGTATGTTTATATTGTCAGATGTAATCTGTGTAGATGAAGGATGTGATAATGATGGTGAGTTAATCATTCTTGGAACTGATTATTCTAAAACTGCGCCAGGTTATACTAAAGTGGTGTCAATATCAATGTCTGATAAATGTGTTTGTTCCTTGCAATTCAAACAATGTTGTACGTATGATATTCTCGAGAAAGGTAAATTAATATCGAGTGAAAAACTGAGGGATTTTTATGCTACTATAGCTGCTAATTGTCAGACATTTGGCATTTATATAACTCAAAATGGACCTGCTACGACATCATCGGATTTTTTGTCGGATTGTGACTTTGTTCAATCTGTACAGTTTTATGGAGGCAATTATTTACGGAAGTGGAAAGAACGGGTAAAAAACTACGAATGGCCTTCCCTCGAAATTTCAAAAGAAGTTTCTGAAATGGAAGGATATGTTGTTCCTATCGGCGACAAACAAAGTGATATGCAAGCATTTGAATGGAGGATATGTTATACTACTGCCGAAAAAAAATTAGTGTTAAGTCTTTCTGACACTCAAATCAAGGCATATGTCCTACTGAAGATAATGGCTAAATCACGTTTAAAACCTAAGTGTAAATTTCTTACTTCATATATTATAAAGAACGTCATTTTCTGGGTTATGGAAATGACAAATGATCGTGAACTTACACCAAGTCACTTAGTATTTCTAATTCAGAAATGTCTTGTTTTCATAAAGCATTGCATAGTAAACAACCATCTACCCAATTACATGATACCTGAAAGGAATTTGCTTAAAGGTGTTATCGTTGGTGCCGAAAAAGAACAGATAATACATTTCCTTTCAGATTGCCTAGAAGAAGGTGGAAGTATTATTTTAAAAATTCCTAAATTATATCATTGTATTTCAATAAATATAGCAAAACCTGATATTTTGCCAATGTTTGGGAATTGGAGAGATAAAGTTGAACATACATCTTTCATGATTGCACATTGTTTCTTTCAATCTCCTACTTCTCTAAATACAGTATTGGAATGTGTTTTGGGCGGTCACGTAACAAACATAAACCAACTCTTTGCAAAAGTTAATTCACGCAATCCTAGAGTACAGAAGGCTTATAAAGAGTTCTTTTTTCAAGTAATGCCAGATGATTTCACTTTATTCCTATCAGGAAAATCCCTTGAATACCTAAGTCAACTTTTCAAGGCGAGAATTAAACTTTTGAAAATTTTATAGAGAAAAAAGCAAATAAAATTAATATGAAGTCATGTACCATCTCCTTCCTTTCTTAATATTGTTAAACTTAATTGTCTCAAATTCAAACCATAGCATGTCCGACATGATAGTCATTTTATGAATCGCCTCAATAGCAATCTAGAAGTATAACCTAGATAACTTCCCATGCTAAAAATAATATATCGCAAAAAGTGTTAGCGTGCGCGCACGCGCGTGTGTGTGTACGTGCGTACGTGTGTGTGTGTGTGTGCGTGTGTATGT
>NW_026864632.1:0-41707 GCF_026571515.1 Ruditapes philippinarum
TTAAGTATTCAAGAAGATAACTCTGGTCTTATATATTATAACATGAGAACATAATTCGTCATTCTTTGATACTCTTCAGTTTGGAGATTTTGTTGGATAATACATGACGTAGATGGTGTCATTTCATAGATTAGTAGTATTATCCAAGAATAATACAAACAAAATAAATGAATTAAAAAAGTTTTGTTATTTATAACTTTTGAGATTTTCAGTAATTATCAAAAGCTTAAATTCTGAATGGGCTTTAAATAGTGTGTTATATTAGACAACTGTTGTTCTGTAATCAATTTCTCAGTCAAAACAGTCTACTGTTCCCATATCTAACCAAAAATTTTGTTATGTGTGGAGACAAAATAAAATTTCATTAGAAATTTATTAATATCATTTTTATTTTTCGTTGGGTTTTCCAGTCAACTATATGTAGATTTTGTGACATGTTAGTGTACTTTTTCAGGCATATGAATTTTACTACAAAATAACTGTATTTATTTAACATTTATATTGGCATTTAGTATTCTTAACACAAAATATTGTCGAAATAAATTAGTTATTCACATATCATGACTTTGAAAGGGCACAAAAAAATAAAAACAGAATAGAATGTCTTACCAGTAGTGGTTTGATGTAGCAACCAATGCTTTATTTTGGCCATATGCTTTCACATCCACATTACCATAGGGGGAGAACCATTTTGCTAACTGTGACAATACAAGTATGATAAAATTATTCTCTATACAACTATAATATAATATTATAGACACGGTCTTCATATCTACATTTTCCTTCTTCAATTCACCTGCTTAGTTTAACATTGAGCACATAGGATTTGTTATTCAGGTGTTGCTTGGTTGATCCTCAGAACAGGCTAAATTTCTCTGTGATAACTGAACTGGCATTCAGTCTGAACTCTGACATTTAGTCTAATACGAGGGTTGTTCGGGAAGTTCTGAGAATTGTTTTATAGCACACGTTGTAGTCGGGTTAGCATAAATATAAATATATACGCATTTATTTCAATATATACTGTACAGTATCTGAAAATATCATTATCATACACACAGAAACTAAAACATAATAAAAATAGTAAATAACCATATAACAAACACCCGGAGCACACCGACGTCATTTGCAACGTCATGCGACGTTAAAGTCCATTGATCGTCGCACCTTTTCAACGTAGTCACCTGCAATTTTGATGCATTTCCTGTGTCGGCTGATCCACTTTAATATTAGTATTCCGTGTACAGTAGAAACTGATACGCAAAGTTCATCTGCAATAGCTCTAAACTGTCATTCTCCTGTCCCAATTTATCATGTCTTTTACCGAGTCCTTAATTGAACATGCAACAACAGACTGCCGACCGCATCTAGGATCGTCTTCGATCGAGTTTCTTCCTTCTTTAAAACGAGCATGCCATCTATACACTGTAGCCGGACTGCATTTCTAGTATTTCCCTGTAGAATTGATCATTTTCATTGTTTCTGTGGAAGACTTTTCCAGCGCAACACAAAATTTCACGATGCTTCGCATTTCAACGTCACCTATCGACGCCATGTTGTTTACTCAGTGGCTCTGGGCAACAACTTTAAAACAATGTTGATCCGTTGAGAATTTAAATAACGTTATGATATTTTCAGGAAATGACGTCAAAACGTTCCGCTGCTGACCAGCGTTTTCGCGCATTTTTTACGTTATCAAAATTACAAAATATTATTAGTGTAGCGCGTTACCCTTCTTTAGAGTCGGGCTGCTCCGGTGCGGCGTTATAGTGTTGCTATGGTTACTGCTATATCCAGCTATTGTTGTCTGATTCTATTCAATTTTTAGAAATAGTTCTGTGATATGCTAATCTAAGTATGTGCAAAATATTACGTCTTAGAAACAAAAAATATAGGAGATATGACAAAATTCTCAGAACTTCCCGAACAACCCTCGTATTTGTGTGCAGCAATTTTATGACGAAGTTATCACAAACATTACCAATTAATATATGTATAAATTTTATGAATCATGTAGGCATCCTTAACTGACATTCAGTTTGAACTGACATTATGTCTAATAGTCAATTATATCTCACAGCTGATTAAGAAATTATGTAGGTATAATTGGACACCTGCAGAAAAAATAGGATTTGTGTTTGCTATCAAAGAAAGCTGTTGAGTTGGTCCATTGTAGTGCCAAAAATGACTAGACTATGTTCAAATCGGAGTAAAAACAGACACAACAAAGTTATAAACTTAAGACCACATTCTTTTTTAAATTTGGGACGGTTTTGTGACTTTAGGCCTAACAAGAATTTCAGAAAATAATAAAATTCAGCAGCCTGGGTGACTGGATGGATAACTCAGACATGCAGGTTGACCTGGGCTTTTATTTATATATTTAAAGGGAACTCCGAGCAGTCAATTATTCAGAAAACAGGTTTGACAGTTTTTTTTCCATAAACATACATGTATATGAGCTCGAATATTTTATTACACTGCGATCAAAAAATACAAAATGAAAAAAGAATAGAAATAAAAATAAATAAATATATACTATAAGATAAAAATATATATTATAAGACGAAAACAAAAAGGAAAACGAAAATAAATAAATAATTATAATGATAAAAAAACAGAGCAAGAATAAAAAAAATGTGGTTATAAAATGGCACTACGTGGGGTTCGAACCTATGAGTACAAACCACTAAAAGTTACAATATTTTCGATATACCGACAGAGCCATAACGGTAATACACAAATAATGGTATTTAGTATATGTAAGTGTTTACTTTTACGATATCGGATAATAATCCAGATAACCCAGTTTGTGGACTTTCCCATGTACCGTTAAGACCAAATTATCATCCTAGGACAGTAATTGATGTTTAATTTCGTTATGAGAGTTTTTCTTTATTATCCTTTGCAGTTTTGTCTATTTGCAATGCTTTATTTGTTCTGTGTAAGAATTTCATTTTTTACTACTGATCTCCTTTAAAAATCATCATTAGCAATAGCATGTACATAAGTACGTTCAGGGTTTATGAAAAAATATTTAAGTGCATGTACATTAAAATCGCATGAACAGTTTTTTATGTAATGCACACAGATTTCAAGTTCGAATTAACTTGAGCAAATGACTGAGATAACTTTTATGTTACAGTAAACATTACCTTCAATTGTGACCAGTAGCTATTCTCGACACTTATTTGAATACATTAACAAATTTAAATAAAACTATTTATTAAATTTAATACTCTAAGTGACCAATGATTTGACACTGTTAGATTGCATGGCAACTATCCATGAATAATGGTTGAGACAGACCTAATATAATTTCTGGGTGGGTGAAAAGTAAATTCTGGGTGGGTGAAAAGTAAATTCTGGGTGTGTGAAAAGTAATTTCTGGGTGTGTGAAAAGTAAATTCTGGGTGGGTGAAAAGTAATTTCTCAGTGGGTGAAAAGTAATTTCTCAGTGGGTGAAAAGTAATTTCTGGGTGGGTGAAAAGTAATTTCTGGGTGGGTGAAAAGTAATTTCTCAGTGGGTGAAAAGTAATTTCTCAGTGGGTGAAAAGTAATTTCTGGGTGGGTGAAAAGCAATTTCTGGGTGGGTGAAAAGTAATTTCTGGGTGGGTGAAAAGTAATTTCTCAGTGGGTGAAAAGCAATTTCTGGGTGGGTGAAAAGCAATTTCTGGGTGGGTGAAAAGCAATTTTCTGGGTGGTGAAAAGTAATTTCTGGGTGGGTGAAAAGTAATTTCTGGGTGGGTGAAAAGTAATTTCTCAGTGGGTGAAAAGTAATTTCTGGGTGGGTGAAAAGTAATTTCTGGGTGGGTGAAAAGCAATTTCTGGGTGGGTGAAAAGTAATTTCTCAGTGGGTGAAAAGTAATTTCTCAGTGGGTGAAAAGCAATTTCTGGGTGGGTGAAAAGCAATTTCTGGGTGGGTGAAAAGCAATTTCTGGGTGGGTGAAAAGCAATTTCTGGGTGGGTGAAAAGTAATTTCTGGGTGGTGAAAAGTAATTTCTGGGTGGGTGAAAAGTAATTTCTGGGTGGGTGAAAAGCAGTCACCAAGATAAAATCACTGACCATTGAAATCACATGTTTTCTTCTACAGGACACTTATGGATAGGAGTTCATGCAAAATAGATAAACACAGAATCCCTAAAGAAAGCACAACACGGCAAAATTGAAAATGTTGCAGGCTCGGTTTGATTGAGCCTGTTCATGGACGGTACTGGAAAGTGCAAGTTACCGTCCACGCCCCTAGCACCGGCTTAATTCAACATTTAAACATTCTTTGTTCAAAATCAATTTTGTTTATAGTTAAAGCAAAAATCATGAAAGAAAACACTAAATTTACTTATAAAAAATATAAATAGAACAACTAGTTAGCTAACCTTTACCTGATCAATGTTCAATTTTTGTTTAAACATTCTCCCACGTACATACAGCAACTCTGGTCTTATTGATTTATGGTCGTCACCTTCTAAGTTCTAAAACAGAAACATAATATATGTAGACCCAAACAGAAATATACTACATGTAGAATCACACAAATCAACAAATATAAGCTATATGAGGGCAGCACTTTTCTCAGAACTGGAGATTATAAAAGAAACTAGAACTCCACGAGTCAGATGTGTCGCCTTGTGAACAATATAGTTTAAGAGAAATGGCCAGGACAAAAATGAAATTTGAAAATCAACAAAGGGCAATAACTCAAAAAATAAGAAATGCAGATCAGCAGTTTCTGTGCACTGCACTTCTTATCAATAAGATCTATCATCCTATTAAGTTTCAAGTCTAAAGCTTTTATAATTTGTGAGAAATGGCCTGGACAAAAATAAAGTATGAAAATTAACAAAGGGCAATAACTCAAAAAAATAAGAAATGCAGAGTACCAGTTCTTGTGCACTGCACTTCTTCTTAATGAGATCTGTCATCCTATGAAGTTTCAAGTCCATAGCTTTTATACTTTAGGAGAAATGGCCTGGACAAAAATAAAGTATGAAAATTAACAAAGGGCAATAACTCAAAAAATAAGAAGTGCAGAGTACCGGTTCTTGTGCACTGCACTTCGGGTCATTATGAGAAGCATGCATACCAAGTTTGAAGTCAATCCGACTTATAATGACTGACTTATGCTCCGGCATGCTTTAGGGGACGCCGACGACGACACCGAAAATGACGACGACAACGACGCCGACAAAAGTAACCCCTATATGTCGCCTTTTTCAAGGCGACACAAAAAGGGCATAAATCTGCAAAAATGAGTCAAAGACAGAAATGGCTGGGTTGCATTTGTATACCAAATATCATGAGTCTCAGTAACGTTATGAATATTTTAAACCATTCACAATCAATGTCGAAAATTTAACTAAGTCGGTAAACAGGACGTGGATCAGCGACAGACCTGAAATCGAATACCAAGGTATGGGACCACCTTTAAATGCTGTATACCGGTACCATATATCAAGAGGCTGTAGTTGCTGAAAAAAAGTGTTACGAAACTTTCCTACCATTGACCATTAATGTCGAAAATTTAACTAAGTCTGTAAAAAGGAAGTGGATGAAGGACAGTCCTGAAATAGAATCCTATTGTATGGGACCATGTGTTACTGCTGTATACCAAATATGAAGAGGCTGAGAAAACTGTTATGAAAATTTCCTACCATTGACCATTCATGTCGAAAATTGAGCGACAGACCTGAAATCGAACACCACAGTATGGGACTACGTGTTAAAGCTGTATACCAAATATTAAGAGGCTGTGATAATTAGTTGCTGAGAAAACTGTTATGAAAGTTTTTTCCCCGCCCGCCACCCAAAGTTTTTCCCCGCCACCCAAAGTTTTTTCCCCGCCACACACTCGCCTGACATTCACCATACTAGAACATGTGCATCCCGGACATGAAAGGTTCTTGGCAGACTTATCTGCCCTTGATTTCAGACTTGCATCGTGGATATTAACAAGTAAAGGTGAAAATAATAATATATTGCTGGATAGCATTTTAATAAAATTGACTTTTACACAAAAACAAATGCTTGGCCAGTAAGAAGAATTTAAACAGCAGCCTTATTTCTGTTTCTATGAATGTACAAACAAAAAGAAACAACACACAAATACATTTCAGTATGTTTTTCTTATACAACTCAATATAAGTTAAGTAATCCCCAAGATAAAGACTTATTAACAATAATAAAAAAACATCATTATTTGAAGTCTCCACCACAAGAGTAAACAAAAATCTGGAAACAAAGTGATCCCTCGGAAGCATTAATCACAACAAAATTACAAGAGAATTGCAGACTTGGTTTGATTGAGTCTGTACATGAGGGATACTGAATAAGTGCAACATCCCTCACGCTCCCTAGCACCGGCTTGAGCGGTACTCAATTCTCAACACTTAATAGTGCTGGCATCAATGATTCCGAATATAATGAACCACATAACATGTGCATTGCAGGGACATACAAGACAAAATTTAACACGTTTTCTTTGTCTATATAAACTTAAAAGGTTACTCCAATTGAAATGCTTTTCACAAATTAAATTATCAAAATTACATTTCATATTTCTAAAAATAAAGTGAACACAAAAAAGTCACAGACTGATATACTGATATATTCTTTGTCCAAAAAAAGTTACAAAAAGACGATCATCCACTGCACACAACAACGAAATTTAATTCATATCAAGAGAAATTACCCAAAGAACACAAGGTTGATGGTATACAAGAACTATTCACTTATATGGTAAATGTTACTGTGTTGAACAGTTTTGTCACAGCTTTTAACATACGTGCCTTAATGATGCATTTGACAAGGTCTACACAAAACAAGGATGCACAAAACACTTATAAGTCTTTAACCTACATTTTCCTCAAGAAAGAATAAACCAACTTGATAGCCAAACAAACAAAATCACGATAAATGATCTTTTTAAATGTTATTTAAAAATGTCCCATTAATATTAAACAAAAACATTGTGCATGATACTTCCTTTTTGATTGAAATCTATGATAACTGACATGAAATGAAATAGTTTTGTAAAACAAACCAAACCAAAACCTACATATTAGTATTTTAAACCTGTTATATCATTGGGATTTTGTCTAAAAAGACTGTTTTATGTTTAATATTTTCAAATTTGTATTATCTACAAGCACTGTTTTTTTATTCCTTTCTTTAAATAATCAATTTATTTATACAACATGAATACAAAACAAGAGGGCCATGATGGCCCTCAGGTCACTCACCTGTATGTAGGCCCCCGAAGCGGGGCCAGTTTAAACCCCAGGGCTTTTATTTGAACAAACTTGGAAGACACCTATAAGAAGACGTTTCATGATGTACACACTTATAATGAAAAACAATGATCTGCCCTCCCCTACCCCTGGCAGGGCCAATTTTAACCAAGGGCTTTTATTTGAACAAACTTGGTAGACACCCATAAGAAGATGTTTCATGCTAAACATCTAAGCTGTAGCTCACTGTGTTTTTATAAAGAAGATTTTTTAAGGGTTTACTATACACATATAGTAAAAAACAATGACAACCCTGGGGCGGGGCCAGTTTTGACCCCAGGGCTTTTATTTGAACAAACTTTGTAGACACTTACTAGAACATGTTTCATGCTTAATATCTAAAATCTAGCTATTTACGTTTTTTCAAAGATGTTTTTTAAGTTTTTCCTATACACATATAAGGAAAATCAATGACCCCCCGGGGCAGGGCCAATTTTGACCCCAGGGCTTTTATTTGAACAAACTTTGTAGACACTCACTAGAAGATGTTTCATGCTTAATATCTTAACTCTAGCTATTTAGATTTTTTCAAAGAATACTTTTTAAGTTTTTGCTATACACATATATAAGGGAAATCAATGACCCCCGGGGCGGGGCCAATTTTGACCCCAGGACTATTATTTGAACAAACTTGGTAGACACCCATTAGAACATGTTTCATGCTAAATATCTTAGCTCTAGCTCTTTGAGTTCTTTAAAAGAAGATTTTTTAAGTTTTTACTATATACATATAGGGAAAATCAATGACCCCCTGGGGCGGGCCCAATTTTGACCCAAGGGCTTTTATTTGAACAAACTTGGTAGACACCGATAAGAACATGTTTCATGCTAAATATCTTAGCTCTAGCTCTTTGGGTTCTTTAAAAAAAGATTTTTTAAGTTTTTACTATATGCATATAGGGAAAATCAATGACACCCTGGGGCGGGGCCAATTTTGACCCCAGGGCTTTTATTTGGACAATCTTGGTAGACACTCACTAGAAGATGTTTCATGCTAAATATCTTAGCTCTAGCTCTTTGGGTTCTTTAAAAGAAGATTTTCTAAGTTTTTACTATATGCATATAGGGAAAATCAATGACCCCCTGGGGCGGGGCCAATTTTGACCCCAGGGCTTTTATTTGAACAATCTTGGTAGACACTCACTAGAAGATGTTTCATGCTTAATATCTAAGCTCTAGCTCTTAAGGTTTTTTAAAAGAAGATATTTAAAGTTTTTTCTTTTGGTTGCCATGGCAACCAGAGTTCTGCATGGAATTCAATTCTTTGAACAATTTTTAAAGGTGACCACCAAAGGAACATTCCTGTGAAGTTTGGATGAAATTGGCTTAGTGGTTTATGAGGAGATGTCATTTAAAGTAAAAGTTTACGGACGGACGGACGACGGACGAAAAGCGATCACAAAAGCTCACCCTGTCACTTTGTGACAGGTGAGCTAAAAAGAAGAACTATCAATGGAAACAGACAAATGCCCCAAAACGATTATCTTCAGTTTAAAGTGGATAACAACTATTGTCACAAATAAGAAAAGTGAAAATATAACACTTTTTCAATTACATCATTTGTAGGGAATGTAGGTGTTGATAATGAATGTAACTTTTAAAGTTAAAGTAAATCAACAAAGAAATAAGAAAGTTAAAAATACTGCCATCTACCATATTTCAAGTTTCATAAAAATATTTTCAGTACACAAATATTGTTATATTTGCCATATCTTAAACATGTGTATTTGTTGGTAATTGTATTGAAGGTAAACCTAAAGTCATCTCTAGTTAAACCTGAAACTAAGGCATTAAGTGTACTGTATATTGGTTTTCTGTTTAGAGTAATATCATCATTCTTTTGTAATATAATACTATCTGGTTTAAATTTTTATTAAACCAATCTCTACAAGTTTATACAGGTTAAATACATAGCAGTGGATAGACGGGAAGTGACTTGTCAGATAAGAAACTAAAGACGGCAATATTTTTAATAACCTAGCCAGCAGCATAAATTACCGGTGAGTCAATTTACTTAATATCTATGTTTAAAAATTAAATGAAATTTATCAAGTATTTACATTACTTTAAATTGATTTAAATTTGCCCTACATTTTAAATAACCTTGAGAGAAATTTTCTGTACCCCACCCACAACTCTTACTAACTAAAATACAATGGTTTCAATTTTATTTTGATGGGTTTAATGTGACAATATGATCTGCCTAAATTTTTTTAAAAGGGAATGACAATATTAGGTTACCTATACTTTCAAATGGAATGACCTGAAACACCTCAGTCACTAAACTATAACAATCAAAGCACTGAAAGTACTGGAGTGTCGATTGTGTTGTGAAATATATAACCTTTCACAGCCTGAGTCTGTTTATTGATTACGCCATTTATTTTCGTTGCAGATAATGTACAGTTTGATATTTATTCAAATATTTTAGTTCTATTAGACCTATCTCTAAAAAGAAGAAAAACAGATCTAGATGACATAAATTATAGGTTTTTACAGCAAAAGTGTGCCTTAAGAAAGATATTGGCACACTTATTAAAATATTGGCCCAAAGTTAATGCCGTTCAAGTATACCGGTATTGTCTTAATGAACACTTGCCCTGTATCATAACCTTTTTATTGCATTTGCAGCAATGCTGCCCTGTATTTTAATCTTATCAAAATCTGAGACTTGGGCAGCCCTTATACTCCATATGAGATCACATGGCCCCACCTGGGCGGCCCATGTACTCAATATGGGCCCCATATGGGCAGCCCTTGTACTAAATATGGGTTTCAAATGGGCAGCCCAGATACTTCCATTATGGGTAGATTTTGAATTCCGGGATAGATCTATTTTCAAGTACTTCAATTATAAGTTTGCTGGACGTTAAGTTGCAACTGGCATAATTATTGTACTTGCATTAAATATTCAAGTGATGTTTTAACTGGAACAGACAGATTATGACACAAAGCCTTTATTATCCTGCAAGAAAACAACACACAATGTATATGCTTTAACAATGTTAACTTTATTTAGTAATCTCAATTATGGTAAGAGTGTATCATATATATACAGATTCTCAAAGACACAACTGCAAACCTACTCCCATGTCTTTTTAAATTTCTACATAATTCATAGGAAAGTATTATACATTTATTGTAATTCATTACAAATTTCTATCTACCAATTTCTTTCATTTTCAAATGAAATAGTATCTATGTTTTATATGATATTTAAATTTTCAGATATCTTTGTATTGGACAAATGAAATAGATCTACATGAATAAATATAAAAAGTTGTTCATTACAACCATATATTACACTTTGGTATGATAGTGCTGAAGAAAAGAATATTATACAGCTTGTGAAATGTAACAAATATAATAAAACAAAACCTTGGCACAGTAATACTGTTCATAGATGTGTAAACAAAATATACAGCTGATGAAAAGTAACAAATATAATAACAAAACCTTGGCACATAGAAATACTGTTTATAGACGTGTAAAAAAAATATGCAGCTGATGAAAAGTAACAAATAGTTTGTACCAGTTTGTAAAAATAAGCAGCTTCATTTCTCATATCTTTATCAACAAAAACCACAATAAAGGCAAGAAATAACAATAGTATTTACAATTTAATGCATTTCAATTGTTAATATCAATAGTTATAGTAACCTTTTGTGAAACTTTACTGTTTGGATCAGTTTTCTATGTGCTAATATCATTCTCAATAAGAATTTCATTAATCTTTTATCAATTTTCAATGGTTTATGGAAGTTAACGTTGAATTATATCCTGACTCACTAGCCACTTTGTGAAAAAAATTATCGAATTTGATAACTATATAAATATCAAAAAAGTTAACCAAGTATACTGAAATTCGGAAAAAAATATGACAACAACGTCAATAAAATGACTTCATCTTTGCGATGCTTCCTGATAAAAAGTTTCTCGCATATTTCAACCTTTTATTGAAAGGAACCAAACATTAGTGGAGTTTTAGACATAAAGTAAACACATACATGTATACTGTATCAATGTAAATATCATGATAAGTTCACTTCTGAATACCAAAAGTTGTTATTTTCACTCATGGCTGCGCCACTTTGTGAACAACATGGCTGCGCCACTTTGTGAACAACACTTTAGGTATCCACTCTGTGAAATTAATTATAAACAAGAGCTGTCTGTAGGACAGCACGCTCGACTATTCTAAGTGCTTGATAGTAAAAGAGCCTTGATATTGTTAAATTTTTTAAGTTCACAAAAGGGCTAATTTTTTTTTATAAATTCATGTAATAGGCCTTAGAGAGAGTCTAATTATACAGAATTGGCTTGACTATTAGGAAGGTAATGTCACAAGGGTTTTTTATTGAGTATAATAATACTAATTACCTATGAATACATAAATTTGACAGAAAAGGTACAAAGGCTTGTTATTAAGATGTTTTATCAAGTAAATCACTACTTTATTATTATGAATGCATAAAATTGTCCCAAAAAAGGCACAAACCCTTCAGTAGTATTGAGATAACAGCTTACAAACAAAACTTTACCATGAATTTTTAAGTTGAAAAAGGGGAGAAAAGTCAGCCTAAATGCAAGATAGAATTATGGATCTTTGTCAGTGACCTACAATTATGACCCTAAATGCATATGTGAAGTTTTAAATAAATATCTTTAATAGTTATTGAGATATGTAAAACTTGCATGTAAACATTAACCAAGAAACTAAGTAGAAAAGGGGATATGAATCAGCCTTAATGCAAGATAGAGTTATAGAACTTGGTCAGTGACATACAATTATGACCCTCCAATTATGACCCTAAGTGCATGTGTAAAGTTTCAAGGAAATATCTTTGAAGACCGTTAACCTTTAACCAAAATTTCTAAGTTTCAAAGGGGCAAATAATTCTGAAAATATTGCAGACAAAGTTATGCAATTTTGCAAACTGATGTACATTGTTACTATAAATAAGTATTTTAAATTTCAATTGATTATCTCAAGCAATAATTGAGATATTTGACTTTACAAAAAACTTTAACCAAAATTTCTAAGTTCCAAAGGGGCATAATTCTGTCAATATGGTAGGCAGAGTTATCCAAATTGTCAATCTGATGTACATTGTTACTATAAATAAGTATTGTAAGTTTCAATTGAATATCTCAAGCAATAATTGAGATATTTGACTTTACAAAAAACTTTAACCAAAATTTCTAAGTTAAAAAGGGGCATTATTCTGTCAATATTGTAGGCAGAGTTATCCAACTTGTCAATCTGATGTACCTTGTTACTATAAATAAGTATTGTAAGTTTCAATTTAATATCTCAAGCAATAATTGAGATATTTGACTTTACAAAAAACTTTAACCAAAATTTCTAAGTTGAAAAGGGGCATAATTCTGTCAATATTGTAGGCAGAGTTATCCAACTTGTCAATCTGATGTACCTTGTTACTATAAATAAGTATTGTAAGTTTCAATTGAATATCTCAAGTAATAATTGAGATATTTGACTTCACAAAAAACTTTAACCAACGCAGACGCCGACGCGGACGCTGACGCCGACGCCGGGGCGACTACAATAGCTCTCATATTCTTCGAATAGTCAAGCTAATAAAATGTGATATTACACCGGAATTAACAATTATCCTATATATCACAGAACTGTAATTAATTATGGATATATTCCTTTAAAAAATGTGAAATAATACTGATTTAAGAAGATCAAATTTGTTGTTAAAAAGTTCATTTAAAAAATTGTCAGTAAAAATAGTTGTTTCAGTAATTTATCCGATATTATCAAAGTTTCAACAATAACAAAAATAAAGATTACAAGAAGCATCATTGTACAGTATTTCAACTTGATTTAAAAGGTTAATACCATACCTATATATGTGTTCCCTGTTAGTGTTAAGTTTGGACAAGATGTTAAAATTGTATTGATCAGTATCAAAAACATTCCCCAAGCATTTAATGTCTTGATTTAAATAGCAACAATGTTTAATGAAAAAAAAATAACAACAGCATAAAGACAACAGAAAAACAGCATATAATGTCAACAACAAACATAACATAGCAGGAAAATAAACTGACTAGAAGGCAAATAATTTTGCATTTACAAAAAAGACATGCTATGCTGATGACCTCAAACATTAAAATTAGCAACAAAAAGTATAACAAGATACACAAATGAGCCACTTTAGTCTTACTGTAGTTCTGACCCTTATCACATTTTAAAATACTTTGATATCTATTGACTTTCAATCATTGGAATAACTTATATGCCGATGAAGAAAAGGTTCGAAAATGTAAAATAAAAGTCATTCATTTTATGCTTTTGTGTGTATTACTGATGTTTCCGTGAAAATTATATTTGATAATTTCACAGTGAAAATGATCCAAATTTCAAACTTTTCAATGACGAGACTACTTTTTAAAGATTTTCCCCATGTGGTACCTTAATATCATTTTTGCTTACAATTCTGACATTCTCAGGACTGTTTCAAGACTAACCTATCCAAATAATATTCCTCTGAATAAAACAAAATTAATTTTCCTTAAAATACAAAACTTTTAAAAATGGCCGCCACTTACATTTCACAAAGCCAGGTCATACATAAATTGCCTGAGTAACAGAAATAAGGTGGGATGGTGTGACTTTTTCTTCTAGAATTGGTTGTTTTTATTATTAAAACAAGCGATTATTCATATTTTTTTAATAAAATAAATAAAATCATTGCTATTCGACGTTGATTGTCAAACTTTTTGTTAAGCCCAAGACTCCTGTATTTATGAATAATTGGACTTAAATTCAACTAAAATTGATGTTAACAGTGGGGAAAACAGATTTAATAATTATTAAAGTTAATATTGAGGAAATTTCATTAGCATAAAATAAAATGACACTTTATTGTTTGTTGTGTAAGATGTAATTTTATATCATTGAAAACTTTTAAATAACAGTGTTCTCACTCGTGAGAATAATGTTTTTACAGCTCACTTGATGATATAAAATTTCATCTTACACACTAACAAACAAATATCCTCTATAGATTTGCATTTTTTAAAAATAAAAACATGTCTAGTCACTTCCTTCATTTGCTTCAGGTAAGGTCTCCGACAATTTGTTTCTTGCTTTCCTTCCCCCATCGCGGTCCCACGCCCCAGCCAGCCACTTTGAAACCTTTATTTCAATATCCTTCCTCGTCGCAGTCTTTGCCGGCAAGTTCCTTTGGACACATTCTATAAAACAAGCATCCTTATCCTTAATGAATGAAATGAAATGCAGTGAAATGTAGGTATTGAAACCATTCAAAGGTCATAAGTCACCTTGTAGCATTTTGAGCATAAAATTGGAATATAAACTAATTCTAGTATGTTTTAACAAATATAGATGTTTGTGTCCCGGTTTTACATAGCTTTTAACAATATTTCTGTGATATCGCTGCAGTCAGTTGTAAGCTGAGATCATCTTATCGGTGTATCAGTAAAGAATGTTAAGGTAAGCAAATAACTTGCTTTACAGGAAGGTGATTTCTGCTTATATTATGCATCACAACACAATGCATGGGATCAAAACCACACAGCATGTAAAATATTCTCTCTTATTAATTTCTATAAAAGCTAATCAAGCATTTTCTTTCATTAAAGCAATACCTGAAGACACAATAACAAGATCTTGGATAATATATCTATTTTGAAGCCTTACTTAAAGACACCACTTTGCAAATTCGTAATATATCACTTACTATACAATACATTCAGTATCTAGAGGCCCCCAAATGTTTTCTTCCCTTTCAGCCCCCTTCATATTGAACATTCTTGCCAGTTCATTTGACATGGTTTCTATCATCTAGCGGTCAACAGTTTCCCGCACAACTGCCCCACCAAACATTGAGAGGAACCGCACCTTAAATAAAGCAGAACATAAACTTTTTTTAATGTTAATTTTAACACTACTAATTTTCAAAATTTGTGATGCGCTGCAAGTCACCAAATGACAAATAATTGTCAACTGGACCTCAAATACATGATCTGCCAAGAAAACTGTTTGAATTGACAAATTAAAAGACCTTTCCTCATATATTTACAGCCCAAGTGACTTGTGCCTTTTTGTTTGTCCCCTCCACCGAGTGTAATGGGGCACATTATCATTGTTGTTTTTTAAACACAAGTTTATACAGTATGAACAGAATAATTTTTGATATTATAATAACAGCGCAATTCCTGGATTTTGTGGGTACAAGTCATATTCCTGGTATTTTGAAAGCTGCCAGCATTTTGATTAATGAATCGACTGTCTTGTCTTAATAATCAATGTTGAAAACGAGGCCAACTGCCCATGTCTTGTGCTCATGGCTTTTATAGCATATCTAAATAATAAGATAACTGTTTCAATATGAATCAAAAAATTAAAACAAGCCAGTTTTTAATTCCGAAAGTAATGCAGTAAAGTGTTTGTCCACTGTGCAATATTTTCCTACATAAGTATAGCAGAATGATAATACATTATCATCAAGTGCTAACCACAGACCATTATGTTATTTTGCATTTAAGCCAGTGGATATGTGGTATACTTTTTTCAGTTACTAATGGTGCAAAAATTACATGACTAACACTATGCTTACCACAGATGACAGCTTTGTCTGATCTCCCAGAAGCTCATCGAATGTTTCCATCTGCTAAGGAGAACGAATAGGGAATGAGATATCTTCAGGAAGCTGCAGCGGTTGGTCATCTGCTGCTGACCTTGACAACAATTGCTACATCATCCTCTTAATTTCACGATTCTCCTCCCGCATTGTCTCCAAGACTCAGAGAATCTGTGTAACAGCAGCTTCAAAAAAGGATTCATAATTCTAGGCTTTATACTTTTAGAGCTATGTGAATTACAAATGAAAAAAATCCAGTATTTTAAATTTTTCCTTGGCTTTAACAGTAATTAACGCTAAAATCTCAAAAGGATTGTTGAGTGTGCAAGGTCACAAAATGTGAAAATGATAAGAAAACATGAATTAAACTTAAAATATTTTTGAGCTAGGCATGTCATGGGGTGAATATAAACATTTTTGACTATTCCAAGGACAGTAACTTTGGATAACAGTTGTGGGGTCAGACAAGAATAGGCGAACATTAATTCACATCATGATAAAGACTTACACAAGTAATCATCAATTTCTTTTGAATTTTTTTTAACTAGGCGCGTCATAAGGTGAAACTTTCCATTTTTGGCTGTGTCACTCAATCCAGCTTGTTACAACATTTATTGGCTTGTTTTGAGGATAGAACATTTAATAAGTATGTACTGTAATGAATATATTTACAGCTCCGAAGTTTATACTTACTGGGCCCAATAATCTGCCCACGGGAGGGTGTATCAGAAGCACCTTGTATTAGAGAAGCACTTTGCACATCACTGCTGGCCTCTCGCAATGCCTGTGCAGATAAGCAAGGTGGAGGTGAAAGCAGGCTTCGTGCCTGTTTGGCGTTGTTGCTTTGTCAATAACTTGTGATGGCCTACTCTCGGTGTCTGTCTCATTCTCATCAGTGTCACTATCCGATTCATACAGCCTTTTTGATGGCCTATTGACAATAAAATGAATATACATTAATAAGTAGTTAAAAAATACATATACATTAAGTGAGTTATTGCACCAAGTGACAATATGATTATGACCTGTACACGGCTGACAAACATGTATTAGTCTATGTTTATGTACCGAATTGTTGTGCCGCAATTTTTTCTACCAAGGATTTTTAGCACGAATGCGCTCGTTTCCTGATGGGATTATTTCATGAACAGGAAGGGCTAGAGACTTGCAGTTGGTCTCATTTGGAAGCTTAATACAAATGTGAAATAATGATAAAAGATTTTTTAATTGTCTTGACAATTGTTTTCACAACGGCCTGGGTAGTGAATCCCTTGCTCGTAGGCTCGTAGGCTCGAATCTAGAGTTTCCAGCCTTCTCTTAAGTTATAGTATGTTTTTAAAGGGGGTCATAATTTACATTTTTTTGGTTTTCGAATTTTTTAAGATGAACACAGGTTTAATCATCTATCAGGTCATATTTTTTCTTCTCAGGTCTGATACTCATGCCTGTGCAACAGCTAGAGGGCTTGGTTGGTACTTGGAAAAAATACTTGAATTTGTAAAAATAAGTATTTGTATTTAATATTTTAAAATGCTTATGAATGAAATGTTGGTACAAAATGGAAGGGACTTCTAAGGCTAGGGGGGGACACTGGATTTCAAATGATGGTGTCCCTTTAAAAAGAGATCTCTTAAAATTTAGTCTAGATAGAAACAATATTTTTAAAATGTTAGTGTCGACTCCGTCACAGTTAAGTAATTCAACAATAACAACTATACACATGCATAGGTCACCTAAAGTGCCTAAGAGTCAGGGCGTAAATTCTAGAAAATGTCGCAAATTAAACGACTGTTGGGAAATTACATGACAAAGGCAAAACCAAAAACTAAACAGCGTTTACAGCTTACCTACACACACAATAAACATGTAAGGATATAATATGAAAAGTCGTTATACGGAATCGTGGTTAAATGCTCGGAATCGAAAAGAAATATTTTTTTCGTGTACAATTTAACATTTCAATACACAATTTGATTTTAAGCGGCAGCGGAAATCACGTCTGCACATGCTCGAAATAAATTTTTTCATCAAAAACTGATTTTTATAAATTATTTCTGAATTTATAGTCTAAAAGCACATATTATATTTAAATAATAAAAATTAAAACCAATATAAAAACTTAACAAATTAATTTCTCGCACCTGCTCAGGCATGCTAATATTTATCGGGTTGCCCAAATGGGACCCATATGGGTCCCTCATGGCTTGTATAAATGTTTAAAATAATGCTACGATTTTATATAGGATAATAGCAATTTATGCCAAGGTGGTCACACTATAGCTCAAAGTAAACGAGTTCTAAAGAAATAAATAAAAGAAAAATTGTTTTTCCTTAAAGTGCTGGAATATAGTACCCATATGGGTCTAATATATAGGCGTACCCAAATGGACTTGCCAATATTGGATCCATATAGGTCCAATATGGGCATACCCATTAGCTTGCCTAGATGTAGCCCATATGGGTCCCATATATGCATGTTTGCTGGGTATGTATTATTCAGTACAGTACCTCCAAAATCTGCATATTCTGCACATATGTCAATAAGTATACACATTGTGACAATAAGAAATATTTAAGGTTAAATGTGGTAAATACTCTGTGATTACTTCTCACATTTACTTGATATTAATAACCAATACTCGTTACATTAAAAAGCATACTCGTGACACCGGCTAGCAACTCCAAAGCAATACTCGGTAAACTGACATGTTTATTTATTCTCAAAATGCACTGTCATCTGAAATTTTATTGTTGTCAGATTGAACGTTTACCTTGAATTTACCTTTGTTCATAGTCTTGAAATGGGATAAAAGTCCTCGTAATATCGAGCAATATCCGGCGGTAAAGGCTCCCACGTTTACAATTTTTTACACGATTGCTAAGAACCGAATCGATACTGTTTAAACGGTGGTACTTCTATGCACTATACTATACCATGTATTCAAGTCGCCAAATGATGACTTACTTTCTATACAAGTAAATAATGTTCAGTGCTCATCACGATTTAGGCGGCACACATTTTCTGCATTGTATCCGCATTTCGTTATTTAAAAGATCAAAGAAAAATCAACTTTAACAAAAATGAATTATGTCACAAGCGATTATTGCACGGTGATGGTGTGTGGTCCGGGTTGTAAACACCCATTTTCCATTTTTTACTTTGATAAACCAATAAGTATAGATAAAATCCATTATTACAGGAAATTATTAAGATAATTTGTAAGACAATATGGTCATCTCGAATAAACGGTAAAAAATATCATAACCGTTTATGAATGAAAATCGAAACGAATCCGTTTAAAAGTGTAACCGTGGGGGCCTTACCTGCGGTACGGTATTCCTCAGTGGAAACTAGTTTTGTTGCTCTATGTTGAATTATCTTTGTTTCATGTGTTCATACCTTTCAATTGTTTTATGTTTTCATGTCATAATTTATATACCTTTTCTAATTGAAATTGTTATTGATGAAAGTGTGTGAGGGAAGAATTTACAGTTCATAAATGTTTAAGCTACTGGTTGGGGACCACCAAAACCGGACAACCACCAAACCCGGACGGCCCTGAAAATGCTTAATTTAGTATTTTCTTTGTTCAGTGGTTGTCACTTTTTTTATCAACAATAAATGCATGTTTCTTCTAAAAATAAATAAATAAATTTATTTCAACCACCGTAAATGGTAATATAATTTGATGGCTATTTCAAGAATGTTGACGTTGAAATTTGGGGGGTCAAGAAAACAATGCCTGACCTCATATACCATCTATAATCATTTGCAGAGTAAACAATAGAATTTCCAAAACTTCAGCATTTGTTTCTGAATCATTGTCTGAATCATTGTCTATCATGTTAAAAATTAAAACACCCAAGCTATCTGAATTAAATAACGTCATGTACATAAAAGTCCGGACACATGGTGCTGTAGTGTAGACAATTGAGGTAATTTTGATACCTCCTTGTCGAGCCTCAGATATAAGTGTCAATACAATCAGACAAACAAGTTTGTTAGTTAGGGGAAGAAGTTCAAGAACCTAGCTGAACCTTGTCAATTTTTTTGGTCTCTAGGTTAAAACTTATGAAACCTGTACAGAAAAATGTTCAAAAAGTGTCCGCGGTTGATGGTCCCTGACCCTGTTGTATTAATCACAACATCTCATCTTAACAAAGATAATAAAACATACAGATCTTTTCAATTATTTTTAGTATATGTGATCTACCGCTGGATGTTCATCAACTAAACAATCTAAAGTGATTTCTTTTTTGTTGCGGACAGAGTTGGTTTAGGGCCGAGTGGACACTTATCTTATACCTCTTCGTACACATTGATAAGATAAGTTTTGTTTCAAGTCGGCAAGTTTTCAACAGTAGGGCCTACAACATTAGCTCTAGGAGCTTTTATAACCGACTGTATAAAACATAAAGTATAAGATCAACAAAGATAAAACAGCTACAATAAAAAAATGATTACACATGATATATATACATCACATACATAAAATAGACCTTTTTAGATATTTTTATAAAAATGAATCAGATGGTAAAAAACTAAATGATAGTCAGTGTTCCCATTCACGCACAAATGTGAATTCCGTATACTGTATTCTGTAATTTACAAAAATCACGCATGAAATTACAACTAGGTGCGTGCATGCACGTATGAAAATTGAAGTAAAACTGCCAAAAAATTATCCGCAAATTCGAAGCACAAATCAATAATCTACTCACAAATCTCTGAAATTGTTTACAAGACCGTAATTTAATCCGAGGTCATAACTTGGGTTTCCCAGCTGTGCTATTTTTAGCTCATGGACTGGTTTATAATTATTAACGACGGCTTCGCACGCTTTGCTCATTCTGGGACAATTTATTTTGTTTATTAGTCAAAATCGCTGCATGAGTATCCGATACTTACAATTTCTTCAAAACAGTCTGATATTTGTGTCAAATAACGAAGTCGAAACTGCATTTCAATCTGCTTAAATAAAAATGGCGTCGTTGAAGAGCCAATCACGTGATTCACTCGCGCATTTATATAATTTCTGCGTACAATACAAATTTAAACTAAATTGTAATTTTAATTTTCAATAATTTAATACAATTATAAATATATGACAACCCCTTCTATATTCAATGCATGAATGGATTTTCTAACTTGTAACCGAACATACGGAACTATTTTTTTTGTCAACGAAATTCGGTTTGCAATAAGAAATAGTCCGGTAGATGGGTGGTTATACCTTTGTGTCGATTTACAATCGACACAAAAAGGTCATTTTGTACCTAGATTGCTCACCTAAGATATATTGCGAGGAAATGTCACAATTATTATTTTCAATGTCAAAGTCAGGAATGACTTCATATTTCATCTGTTTTTTGTTTGTTTGTTTTTTGATTTTTTTTTTTTCCTCTCTTTTTTTTACTAAAGCAGCATAATTCTTCAGATATATTTCTGCTATGAAATGCTTAATGACAAATATCTCAGCTTTTGGTCTTGATGATTCACACAAAAAAGTATTTTCCTATATATGTCTATATAAATTTATAAATTAAAGACCCCCAGGCTGATTTAGTGCTAATTTTGACCCCATTGATAGTGAGCCATGTTACATGCCAAATATCTATGCTCAGTATAAAGAAACACTAATGGAAACTAGAGCTATCACTAAAGGTGATTAATACCACAATCAACAACCTTGACTTTTTGAAAAATAAGAGGCCTGAAGACAAATTTGAACTCGACCTATAATTCACTAAGTATCAACTTTGTAATTCTTAACAAATGTTATCCTCCCGAAACCATTTTTCTATGTAAAGTATCAGTTACCCGTGATACTAAGGGTTCAAAAGCAAAGCCAGTCTAGGTCTTTTATAATGGTGACCTTAACCTTGACCTCAGGGGTTCAATTGCAGTACCAACCTAGGTCTTCATATTAGCATGCTATAAACCAAGGCTCTTTCCTAACTCTAGTAATGGTCAGGAAACCATTTTCTACTTTTAGTAATGGCGTTCTTAACCTAAGAGTATCAAAATGAAATACCAACCCAGGTCTTCATATGAGCTCTCTAAATAGGTAGTTTGATTCCTAACTCTAGTTATTGTCCGAAAACGATTTTTTCTATTTTTTAGTAATGGTGATATTGACCTTGACCACAGGAGGTCCAAGAGCTATAAAATTGACCTGGTTCTTCATGTAAGCTAACTATATACCAAGTTTAATCACATCACAGTTTCTCATTCTAAACTAGTAATTGTCTGAAACATTTTCTCTTTTTAGTAACAGTGACCTTGAACCCATGGGGGTACCAAGTTTGATCAAAATATCTCATTCCTAACTCTAGGTATTGTCCGGAAACCATTTTTCTATTTTAAGTAGTGATGACCTTGATCTCAGGGATCTTAATGCAATACCGAGACAAGGGTCTTCATATAAGTTTCCTATATACAGCCAGTTTGATCACAATATCTCATTCCTAACTTAAGGTATTGTCTGGAAACCATTTTTCAATTTTTAGTAACAGTGACCTTGATCATAAGCAATTTCATTGACCGGGGTTCCCACTTAAAGTTGCTATTATGCCATGTTTGATTACAACATCTCCTTCCAAACTCTAGTTATTGTCAGAAAATCATGAAAGAGACCCACCAACAAACAACTATACTTCGTTTGTGGTGGTAAAGTTAAGTATTAGAATTAAAATCAACGTTTTTGAATTGTCACAAGATATAGGAAAGAGGCACTAATGGTACTTAAGTATAACAATTAAAATCTTTGTTTTTTATTTTCTTAATGAGTAAATTTTATAATATCCAGTATTGAACATTTATTAATGTGTTGGCCATATGTATATTTATGTTTGTATTGTCAAAGGCAGATATCTGCCGAATTGCAAATAAAATTTTGACTTGACTTGATTAATAACTTTCTATTCTGGGTAACATTATGGGGGTGTGGGCCCGTAAAAAGGCCCTCTCAAAACTGTTCCTTTCATATCCCCCCGCGGGAGGTGGAAAAATTTTACAATTTTATTTTTTTTTGAACCCAAAGTGACAGAGAGGACATCAGACTACCTGCCTTTGGTTACTGTGTCAATTGTGAGGAAAATTTATGTAAAACTTGCTTTTAAACACACAGAAAGAAAAAAAATTTCCCACTACGCCAAACAACCCCCAAACCTTTTGACAAAGAAACACAAAGCCAACCAAAAAACAAAAAAACCTTCCCGGAAGTCATTAAAAATCTACCTTTGGGGGGGGAAAAAAACAGCCCGATTTGACAAAGTTTTGTCCTAAACCTACAAAAGAAATTTTCAAGTTTTTGTTCTGACCCCTAAGAACTTATATGTGCCCTTTGTTTTAACCCTTCAACCCCAAAACCCAAAATCCTTTCCACGTGTGACTACATACCTGATTTATCAGGACAGACTTTAGACAGCACCGACTTCAAACAAACTCTAAAAGATATTGACAAATTAAAAGACAAATGCTGCCAGATTACAAAAGATCTGAAACATAGAGTTGCTAAATCAACAACTTCTCTGAAAGATGCTATAGTAGAAATAGAAAACTTTAGAAAAGAGATGAACAAAAGATTAGATGAACTAGAAAAGAAAGTTAAAGAGACTGCAACAAAAATCGAACACAAAAATCAAAGAAAGTTGAAAACAACAGAAACAATTGTGTGATGACATCAACAAATCACTCCAAGCATCAGCTGATACTCTAAAACACCTCAACACCAACAAAGAAAACTGACCAATTATTTACTGAAATGAAAATAGCTCAGCAACTGATATTACACAATGAAAATATAACAAAACAACTAACAACAACTAATGATGTTGATGAATACAATTTTGAATCAAATCATGCAATCAAAAAAACTCCTTCAGAATGAGAAATCATTTGGGGACATTGAGAAAAAAGGAGCTGAGGCCAACCAGGCTGAACCAATAAATAAGGCTCCAGTACACAATGAAAATATCTACCCCTAGAAACATCAATGTTAAAAATATCCTCAGATGAAGATGATTGCTGGATTACTGAAGTATTTCTGTCTCTCCTCAGAACCAAATTATTTTGTAGCAGATTACAATAATAACTCAAATTAAAATGATAGACATAAAAAGTGGAGCAATTCAAACAACTACAGCTTAAAATCGAACCCCGTGGGATTCACCATAGTGACCAGAGATACCACCTGCCTGAGTTTACACTTTTACCGTTTAAAATTACGCACAATACAGTTCATTTGCCCTTCTCCTCAAAACTTCCTCTCTATTTAAAAACCAAAAATGAAAATAGATGAAAAGTCCATGGAATTTTAAACCCTATCAGGGGAAACTTGCATTTTCATTTAAAACATTTTTCTGCTTTTAAACCCCACAAATCAATGGACTTGAAAGGGAATATTGGGAAAATTTTCTGTTGAAAAAGAATTTTAATGGGGGAAAATTATTTTTTAGTTGCCCTTGGATATTTCGAAAACTAACAAACCCTTTTAATTATGTTCCTAATATCGACAAAACAGAAAAATTAAATGGGTTTTTTGGGCCCGGGGGAGAAAATTTGGAAAAAAGTAACATTTTGGGAAATCCAAAAGATTTTTTTCAATGTTTGTTTCGGGTCCTTTTTTGAAAGGGTTATTTCTTTGGGCTCAAAAAGTATTAAATTATTGGTTTAAATATGTGATTGAGGAAAACAGGAAAAACTAAAAACTGGATTTAAAGTTAAAGGGTTTCCTCAAGCTTAATGGGTTTTTAGCCCCTGAGACCAAATACAAATTTTTATTTACATTAAAATACAAAAAAGAAAAACTTTGGAAATTAAAAGTATTATCAAAATATTAAAAAAACCCCATGTGAAAACCCAAACAAATGGTTAATCCCCCTTGGGAAAAATAACAAAAAATTTTTTTTATCTTACCTTTAAAGTTTTGATAATACAAAACCCAGAAGCGAATTCTTATTTTTTTAAAAAATATTTTTGCTAAATAGGGAAAATTTATATTTGTGTAGAAACCAGTTCCCCTTTTGTTTTTTAATTTGCCAAATAAAATTTTATTTGTAGTTTTTCAAATTTTAATTTTTCAAAATCCTTCAAAAGATAAAAATATTATGCCCTTTTCAAAAGGGTCGTATAATAAAAAATTTTTATTCAAAAATTCATTAATTTTTAACTTAAAAGTTTCCAAATAAAAATTTAAATTTACCTCAAATATTTCTCAATACACATGCCATCTTGCAATATCATAATTAAATTTTATACTAAACATTACTAAAGACTTTAAATTCATCTATACATGTATATAATACAATATAAATCAGTAAAAATTATAATAAGCATTTGTTTAATTATACCTCTCCGGTTTCACAAAATCATAATGATAATAAAATATTAATATGGAAACGATGTCAATATATAGTGTGAGCTTATATCAATGTTTGTTTGCCATATAAACATTGTCTAATAGATTGGGTTATATAAGCATTTGAATTTCACTAGGTCATATACTCAGTCACAATATTTAAAACTAATCTTGTACACCAAGCTGGGACGAACAACCAAGAAAGATGAGAGAAAGCATGCCACTACTAACCAAATTTGACAAATTCCCATGGAGAAAAATAATTAACTAGAAATGTGTTCCATAAACACGATTGCCCCCACACTCCACCATTTGTCAATCTTAGGTCAAATTTTTTTTTGGCTACATGTGCCCTGAAGTTAAAAACTAAAAAGTCTTTTATAAAGTAAGGGCAAATACTACAAACACTGAAAAAATCCACAAGAAAAAACCCACGGTGCAATACGTACACATGCTGACCAACATTCTTGTAAACTTTCAAGCCTACAGGTCAAATATTTTTTTGATTACGTGCACACCAAAGTTGAATATTGTAAATTTTAACTAAGTCAAAGGCAGTAACTCTTAAAAATACTAATAATATCAACTTAAAAATACCCAGGTGCAAAACTACAACATGCTGAGCAAACATTCCTGTGAAGGTTTCATGACTCTAGGTCCTTATACTCTATTTAGAAACGTGCGACACAAGTTTGAAAATGGTAAAAATTTTTTTTAATTCAAGAGGGTTAAAACTCGTAAAATTATCACCCGCAAGATAAATTACCACTCAGATTGACACTACACATAATGAATCAACATTCTGTAAGGGTTTCATGACATATACGCGTAATATTTTTTGAGTAACATTCGACACAAGTTGAAAATTGCAAATTTTTACTAAGTCAAGGGCAATAACTCTAAAAATACTAGATATATCCACATAAAATACCCAGGTGCACAACTTCACATGCTGATCAACATTCCTGTACGGTTTCATGACTCTAGGTCAATTACTTTTTAAGCTACATGCGACACAAAAAGAGAACGGACGGATGGACAGACGGATGGATGAACGGACAAGGGTAAATCTAAATGCCCCCCCCCCCCATAGTGGGGGCACAAAAATGAAAAATAATTCTATGATATTCAAAGTCAGAACAATAAACAAATGGTATGAAACTTACAATATGATTTATAGTAGCTCTAATTACGTTGATTTTGTTTCTTTTCTTTTCTAATGTTTGTAAATATCTTCGGAACATACATGGTATAACTTCTGAGGACCTGAAAAGGAAAGTAGTTTCAAAATGAGATACTATAGGTGTAAAATTGTTTTTAACTTTTGTTGGATATAATGCAAATATGAGATATGGGGGATATTTGTTTATGTTGAATATGCACTTACTCTCACTAAGAAATTCATTTTTTTTAGTTACTGAGAATGACTGAAAAATATATAAAGAAAGAGTAATGGCAAAACCAGGTTTTCAAAAAAGCAGGGTCCAAGTTCTACAACATGAAAAAAATTTTCATGTTTGACCATGCCATTAAATGATATTTTTTTCAAGTTTTCTCACTGTAATTAATTTATATAAAGGTTTGGTAATAAATGTTGTTTTGTCTATGTATGAATTAAATCAAACTGCAAATAAAAGCAAAGTAAAATGGTGTGTGTATTTGAGTTTATTTATACTCACCACCGGTTGCCTATATTGGTGAGTCCTCCAGAAGAGTATTAGTCATTTTATATTTTTGAGGATAGTGCAAGATACAGGATACATGAGAGATGCCCCCAATTCGCAGAAGTTTCTCCGGTTGCTAGTGTGCCCAAGTGTTTAAGCAATCATACAGGGGACCTTGATTTAAAAACCCCATCCGAAAGACTATTAGTAATTTTTTTGTTGGCCGCCCCAGAAAGAAAACCCCAATATTTTGTTAAAATCTACGCTTAAAAAATTGAGCTATGCTGTGGCCAAATAAAACAAGAAATTTGTTGAAATTTTATCCCCCGCGAGTACGGTTTTACTTTCACAAAAAACTGGGGACATAAGGGTTTTTTTTATATTATCATGGGGATGGCAAAAAAACCGTTTGGTATTGAGGTTTTCCATAAAAATCTTGTTGAAAATCTCTAGCAGTTGCAAAGAAAATGTAAATTGCCTTTTTGATACTGCACAACTAAAAAGGGCCAAACTCTGTCTTTTAAATTTCTAAACCCAAAAGAAGGGAACAATTGCGCACTCCCCGTAGTTTTTTAAAATTTTTTCATTGTTCCAGCCAGAGTTGCAGAGAAATTGGCAGAAAAAAATTGCCCTTTTCTGAAAATGAGACTAATCAAGGGGCCCCTAACTTTCTTTAGTAGCCTGACAAGAACAAGGTACAATATGCCCCATTCTTTGGTATTGATTTTCCCATAAGTTTTATTGAAATTTCAGCGAAAAAAGCCCCCGAAACATTTATTCTCTATAACACCCTATAACTAAAAGGACATAATTGGGGGTCACACCAGATCAAGGCGACAATATCGTATCTTTTGTTGTATTAAAGGTTCCAAAAAAGTTTTTGGCAAGAATTTCAGCCCTTTAATTGCAAAAGAAAAGGCTGATGGGGGAAGGGCGGCCCAAAGCCAAAACATATCCCCACCGGCAAGGATAATATCTGGACCTTGGCACTCAAGATATTTTTAAGGTCAAAGGCAAAACTTGAACAGTTAAACATATCAATTATCAATATATCCAAAGTGAAATCAGTATGTACATCAGCTTGCTATACACCAAGTTTGATTACAGTTTCTCATTCTTTAGATAGTGGTTGACTGTAAACCATTTTTCTATTTCCAGAAACAGTTATGGCCATTTTTCTTTTACCAGAAACAGAAACATTGACACACTGATGCATGCCAAGTGAGGTCTCAACATAAACTTGCTACACCAAGTCTGATTACAATATCTCATTCCAAACTCAAGTAATTGATAGGAAACTGTTTTTCAATTTTAGATACAATCACCATGGCCCTAGGAAGCCCAAAAGCAATCACATGCAATGTCTTCACATAAGCTTGCTATACACCAAGTTTGATTGCAAATATATAATCTGAACCAACAGTTTGACAAACGCCCAAAAGCCATGTCATACCCAAATCTAACATTCAAGATTTTAAAATGTACAACAGCAAAATAAAGAGAACATTTGACACTACCAAGCAGATCTTGACAACAGTCTAAATAAATAGTAACTTCAACTACTGTATGAGGGGTGTTGGAAAAGGATATATACGCTTATCTTAATCAAAAATTGAAACTGATACTAGATGTATAATGTTTATAATTCAACAGAAAAAATATACTTGTTGCAATAATGCATTATGGCAACATAGGGTTATGCTTAGCAATGCAAATCTGTAAGTCATAAAATACATCACATGTTAACATGTTAGTTAAAAGTCTGAAAAAAATGTTCCTAATGTCATAAACTGCCCAAATGTATATAAACTTTCTGCACATATTTGTCTTGATGTATGTATCAAAAAGCAACAGCTGAAAAATTCCCCCCAAAAAAACCCCATCAATTCTGTAAACAATTGAAGCTAAGAACCCTTGTTTTGTGGAAACTGTATATATGAGACAAAAACAGTCCCATTAAAGATCCTGTAACTAATTGTCCTATGGTTTTTTTATCATAAATATAATGCTCAAATAAAGATTAATCAATATTGTAAGTTCCAAAAAGCATTATTTGTAAAGATGTTACCAAATTTACATTTCATGTTAATAAAGGGAGGTAATTAGAAATTTTCTATAAAGTCTAAGTCAAATTTTTCAATAAGAAATGAATGCATATATTTTAATGATGACAATGGTGACATATAATGTGGACAAATATTTGCAGTACATATTTTACATATTCTTAAGTGTTTGAAAATCGTTTTAGAATCATAATTATATAAAACTGCACTTAAGTGTGGTAATAAGTTTAATTAAAACATACATGATCTTTAAATAATTAAGTAATGACTGTTTGCCTGGGCAGCGTTTTACTAACATTGCGTAAGTTTTTTGTGAGTATTTTCGTAACTTTACCCTTGCGTTTAAACTTATGCAAATCGTAAGTGTGTTTCACAAAACGTTTGTAAGTTTTTTTTAAAACTTCAATAAAAATGTTAAGCCACATTAACCTTTTCTTACATAGACTTTACTTTTCTAGAGCCGCTTTCACCATCTTAATATATTACCAATCACATCAGTCTCTAAAATTTTCGCTTTCCTGCTCTGCCATTATTCATAAATGATGTCAGTCTTACTTACATAAGTTTTAAGTCAACAAATTTTAAGCGTAACTTCAAAAACTAAACAATAGCTTTCTTTACTTAACCCTAGCTTCATAAACTTAACTTCTGCAATCTGCACTATACATTAGTGCCATAACCTAACTCCAACTTCCTCAACTTTGCTTCTGCTTTATAAACTATAACTACTAATATAGTTAGAAGACTGACAAAACCAACATAGTGTGTTTGCGACCAGCATGGATCCAGACCAGCCTGCGCCTCTGCGCAGTCTGATCAGGATCCATGCTGTTCGCTATCACTTTCTCTACTTGTAATAGGGTTTGTAAGCGAACAGCATGGATCCTGATCAGACTGCACGGATGCGCTGGCTGGTCTGGATCCATGCTGGTCGCAAACATACTATGATGGTTTTGTCATGGCGTGGCTCATTTAAATTTAAATCCCGTTCATGCTCAAAAGGTTAACTTACTTATTATCTTTGAATGTCAGTATATGTCCAACTCTAAGAAATACTGAAACGAAATAACGTGAATAAAATAACCATTGTCTGATTGATATTAAAATATATATATTTATAAAATACACAGGCATACTATAATAAAGGTCAAATTTGGGTCCAAACTCTCAAACCATGATATAAACAGGAATCTGACATATAAGGTTCATCAGTTGAGTGCTTAACACATCAGACTAGTAATCTAAGTATGACCAAGTACTCTCAGGACTGCTGGCCTTGTGGGTTCACATCCCAACAATGGCAAGTCGTTGTTTCGATACATAATTGTAATTATACCAAAGCTTTTGTAAACAAACATTATGCAACAAGGACAAGTCGTTGTTTCGATACATAATTGTAATAATACCAAAGCTTTTGTAAACAAACATTATGCATTCTGCATAGTATTCACTTTAAGCACAGACAGGATAAACAAGTTGAACCATTATCAATATGTGGCTTAAAGAAAATTAATACTTAGAATAAAGTTTTAGGAGTGCATTTCAGAAATTGTAGAACTGTTTTATGTCGGTAGCAGTAACAATTATTTACTGAATAAGTGGATATTTCCGCGAAAAAGTTAGCAAATTTAAAATTCAAGACATTTTGTGCAAGGATATATAAGGAAAATGTGCAAGTGTAGAAATTATTATAAGGTTGGTCGACATTTATACTAGAGGCAATTTTAGCAATTTTCCACCAGTTGCAAAATTCCCCAATATTTCCGTGTTGCTAATTTAACCACTTATACAGTAATGGATGGACAATACTACAATGTAAACAGTCTGAAAGCTTTATCATTCAAGAGTAATGCTTACCAACTCCGCACATATACGCGTCAAAACCTGCTTCATGTGGTAACTCATCAGATTCTGAAGAAAAGCATCAAAACAAACTAAACATTAACTAGAACAGAATGTAACAAATACAAGCATTTGATAGTATTGCGGGCAATACAGTAGTCCCCTACCGGTCCCTCAAAAAGTTCTTTAATTGTCATACACTCCTGTGTATTGCCATTTATAATGAATTTAAGGATGAAGTCTGTATTTAAAAATATCGACCACAAAACATAATAAAATAAGTTTGTCTATATCACAGTAATGTGTTAAGTTTCCATGCCTAGTAAGGAAATAATATTTATACAACCTTGTCATATTATTACGATGTGGGATTTTAAAGTAAATCCTATAAGGAATGAAGAAGTTGGAGTGAAAATACCAGTTTCTCGAAAAAATCCGAGTTCAAGGGGGACATAATTCTGGAAATAGTCTTGCTAGAGTATTTAACCTTCTCAAAAATGTTGAGTGATAATAAGAAACATATATATGAAGTTTGAAGTAGATACATTAGGAAATAAAGAAGTTATTTAAAAAAGACAACATTTTTTCCCCTAAAAAATCTAAGTTCAAGGGTGGTAATATTGATATTTTTTGTGCTAGAGTTATAAACCTTGTCACATATGATGTGGTTGATGACCAGGAACTTATATTTAAAGTTTGAAGTAAACACCTTAAGAAATCAAGAACATATAGTGAAAAAGCTGAAAAATTTAAATCAGAAATCTTGAAATTCAGGCTATTTGTTGCCATAGCAACCAGAATTTTCAACATAGGAAGAAAAGAAAAAGATGTGCATAATCTCCAGACTGCCATCTACCCATATTTCAAGTTTCATAAAAATATTTTCAGTACTTTTTGAGTTATCACTGGATCCAGTTTATGTGTTAAATTTGCCATATTTTCAGACTATTTGTTGCCATAGCAACCAGAATTTTCAACATAGGAAGAAAAAAAAAGACGTGCATAATCTCCATACTGCCATCTATCCATATATCAAGTTTCATAAAAATATTTTCAGTACTTTTTGCGTTATCGCGGGATCCAGTTTTGTGGACGGACGGACTGACGGACTGACAGACAGACAGACAGACAGACAGACGGACGGAGGGTAAACCTAAGGTCCCCTCCGGTTAAACCGGTAGGGGACTAATAACTACAATAAAATAGTTTGTTTATCTTACTTTTGTCATGATTAAGATCACTGTATATTACTAACAATCAGGGACTACCTTGGACTGAAAATTTAGGGAGAAGTGACTTCTCCCATCAGGAAAAATAGGGAGAAGTTTTGAAATTTAGGGAGAAGTGATCATCAAATCGAGTTATATCATTGGATTTTTTTCTAATTTTATTTCACAAAATAAACATGTACACCTTTATATGTACATGCACATAAAATATACATGTGTATGGCACAGATTAAACAAATGTGTATTTGAAAGTCGCTATGATGATATTAATGAAGTACTAGTTGCTCAATGAAGTTTATTTAAGCATTTGATTTACATCAACACAAATTTTTTTTAGGTTCAAAAGTTTCTGACTCTAACTTTAAATGCAATTAATTAAGAAGAAAAGTTCTTTAATTCATAATAATTATCCAAATTCTATCAATTTGCATCAGTTTTAATGATTAATATTATTGTTACATTTGTATAGGCATAATATACAGTTGTAATTAATTACTATCATAAATGTAATGTTGATAACAAGAATGGACAGGCAAACATATAGGGGATATTGTAAATCAAACAAGACATATAGGGGAAATTGTAAATCAAACAGAACGTTTAGGGAATATTGTAAATCAAACAAAACGTGTAGTGGATATTGTCAATAAGACACAAATAAATACGTTTGAGGTAACTTAATTATCAATTAGCTAGCTTTTTATCATCTGCTGCATTCATATCAGGGTCTTTCACAGCTTTAATTTACCGAAAATTTTACGTACAATCAATGCGCTATTTTTAGCGATGTGGATTTCCAAGTGTGAATTCCAATTGTCGCTATGGCCACGCTTAAGCGCATGTGCTACTTACGTCAGATTACACAATTAAATCTGCCTCCAGGCAGTATTATCCAGACAGCGTGGTGAAATATACATGTCGAACAGACCTTTCATAGAGATTTTAGGGCGACTAGAATTTCGCTTTTCCGATCATAAAGGGCGAAGTGACAATATTTTGCCTGACTTCGCCCTGCTAACAATACCCAATAGATGTTATCCGGAACTCGTCAAGTGTGGATTTTTTCCCATCTGATCATGAAGTAAAAACAAACCTCTACTTTTATAGCTTTAAAGTGCAGTACTATTCATACTCGAGTGTTGCATTTATTAAACTTTTTAAATATTTACAAAGTTGTTATTTTAAAAGAATATTAGTACCTCTTGATAAGATGAGAAAAATAAACATTGAGTTTCTATTGCCATTCCATATAACAACATGCTAATTTTCAAAAACAAAACATTCTGAATTTTCATACAAGAAGCGCCGCAATGCGACGAAAACCAGGTTTTCAACAACCAAGTTTTGATGTGACAGCAATCAATAGGTCAAAAAGCACTGAAGTTATTGAGTAGAAGCTGAAAATTCTATTGTAAGCAAATGACCTTGAACTTGCTCCCAGATATCTTAAATGGCAAACCAAAGCTCCACTCGGAAAGTTTGGTATCAAAAGGTCAAAGCAAACTCAAGTTATAACATGAAAACTAAATACATGTACATTAACCTTGATCACAGACACCTGGGTAGCAATCCCAAGCTGCCTCATGATATAAGCTATCCATTCGTCAAATTTGGTGTCATTAGGCAAAAGCAAACTCAAGTTATTGAGCAGAAACTGAATTTCTGTTTTTAGTAACAGTGACCTTGACCTTGATCACAGACACATGGATAGCAATCCCAAGCTGCCTCTTGATATAACCTATCCATTCACCAAGTTTGGTGTCAATAGGCCAAAGCAAACTCAAGCTACTGAGCAGAAACAGTGACCTTGACCTTGATAACAGACATCTTGGTAGCAATCCCAAGCTGCCTCTTGATAAAAGCTATCCATACATCAAGTTAGGTGTCAATAGGCCAAAGCAAACTCAAGTTATTGAGCGGAAACTGAATTTCTATTTTTAGTAACAGTGACCTTGACCTTGATCAAAGACACCTGGATAGCAATCCCAAGCTGCCTCTTGATATAAGCTATCCATACACCAAGTTTGGTGTAAATAAGCCAAAGCAAACTCAAGTTATAGCACTGCAACTGAATTTCTATTTTTTGTAACAGTGACCTTGACCTTGATCACAGACACCTTGGTAGCAATCCCAAGCTGCCTCTTGATATAAGCTATCCATACATCAAGTTTGGTGTCAATAGGCAAAAGCAAACTTAAGTAATTGAGCAGAAACTGAATTTCTATTTTTAGTAACAGTGACCTTGACCTTGATCACAGACACTTTGGTAGCAATCCCAAGCTGCCTCTTGATATAAGCTATCCATACACCAAGTTTGGTGTCAATAGGCCAAAGCAAACTTAAGTTATTGAGCGGAAACTGAATTTCTATTTTTAGTAACAGTGACCTTGACCTTGATCACAGACACCTGGGTAGCAATCCAAAGCTGCCTCTTGATATAACCTATCGATACAAGAAGTTTGGTGTCAATAGGCCAAAGCAAACTGAAGTTATTGAGCGGAAACTGAATTTCTATTTTTAGTAACAGTGACCTTGACCTTGATCAAAGACACCTGGGTAGCAATCCCAAGCTGCCTCTTGATATAAGCTACCTACACACCAAGTTTGGTGTCAATAGGCCAAAGCAAACTAAAGTTATTGAGCGGAAACCAAAAGTTGACGCCCGCCCGCCCGCCGACTTCAGCATAAAAAATAACCAGGTTTTCGTTGAAAACCTGGTTAATAAATTTAACATGATTCTGAAATAATGCTGTTTTAAATCATTTATTCAAACTGTCATAATGCATCAGTTTATTGTAACTTCACTCCAATACCAAGGTATAGCAGGGACTTAAACTACTGCATTGTAAAACCTCTGGAAAAAAACCATGTTATGTGAGGAAAGTCAGGTGGTAAAATGACCAGCTAACTGTCCCACGCTCCATATAGACATATCTTCCTCTATCTTCCCACCTAACTAAAAGCCTCTGCATGGATCTGGCCTTTGGGTAAAAACTTAACAGCTGAGAGACCTTGAGGAACACATGCACTTGACTACTTTGTTTGTTTGTTTCTCGGGTGTTTTAAGTCAATTTCACCATGTTTTGGCAATATCTCGCCAGTAAAACCAATTTTTATGTATATCTAATCAGTAATTACCAATTTCTATAAAACTGACTGCTACATAGCCACCAGATTTCTGAGTCAGCAGTGACAGATAAATGACCAATTTAGACGCAATGTCTATGATCAACTGTCACAGAGAAATTACGCCTCATCTAATGATTGGAGCAGCAATTCTTGGATTACTTATCCAAAGCTCTCTCTTATATAATTAAGCTGAGCAGACAGACATATTGTTTGTTTCATAAATAAATATATTTTATACACTCACTATATCTGTCAAATCCCTCGGCATGGTTAACTACAGGTGAATGTAACACTATTGTTTGTCCTTTCTTGCTATAAATACACATTAAAATAATATAATTATGGCCAAAATCAATACAAAGATAACCCTGAATAAAGGCTTTTTCATTACTTCAAAATAAAACGTAAGAAGGGCTTAAGTAACCAATTGTAAAGAAATTGTATAAATTGTGTACCTTAACATAAACTTTTCAACTAATGCAGGCTACATGAAACATTATAACATCAAAAGATAGTTAAAACATAACCTGCCTTTATTGTTTTTGTACAATTAAATCTATAATAATTACATAATGACATTTTAGTCACAAAGATACTGCTAAGATTATATTATTATATTCCACATCAACTAGCGAAGTAAGCTTTCATGTTCTCCTCCATGCATTATTTAAGACACAACCAGGCATCTGGTAGAACCACCGGCCTTCCATTACCTAGCACGATAGATATCTCACATGAAAACAAGAATTGTATACTAAAAATAAAACCTATAAAGAAATCAAAGATGATCAGCTGATTTACCTTTCTAAATCTGTATAAAGTTCACCTAAGCTTGTTTGCTGCAGCATCCCCGTCTGTGCCATATCCTGTACAATATATTATTCCACACCTTATAAATTATAACCAATGAACATTCAGGGTTTGCAACAGGCAAGTTGTTTCAACAGAAATCATTATGATTATTGGATCCAATCTTATCACATTGGCCATGTTTTCATTCCCAAGTCCATATCAAATGCATATCGTACCCCACTTTGCATCATTTTCATTTGCAAGTTCCAAAGTCCAAAAAATCTATATCAAATGACCATGATACTCAATCCAGTTTCGTTTTCATTTATTAGAGTCCAAAAATCCGTATCAAATCCTTATTGTATTATTCTTCAAGTAACAAGTTCTGTAAAAATGTCAAATTTGGTGTGAAATAAATAGGTTATTATACATTGATGAGAACAATACAGATTCTATTGGACTCATACACAATTGCAAAACCTGTGTCATACTTGGCTAGCACCTTATCAATTATTGTTTTGACATCTTGATACAAAAATAGTCCACCAATGACGGCCATAATTTTATGTTATTCTATATTGCATGAGTTTTGCTTTTAGTGTTTTGGTCACAGGAGATATATATATTTTCCAGTATAGCATAGAATTATGCTGAATGGTGTGACTATATCATAAGATCTTGGAAATCTTTAATCTCTTGTGCCCTTTATTTTGCAGTTTCTTTCAATATACAGGGCAGTAACAAAACTATAACACATGAATTTTACTGGTTGTGGTGCGATATGAATTATATTTTCACTAATAAAATTGTTGATAACTTAAGTTGATAACTTTCAGAATACATTCACAAATTTACTACCAAAAAAGTATTCTACATGTTACAAGAGCTGTCAGTAGGACAGCATGCTCGACTATTCTAAGTGTTTGATATTAAAAGAGCCTTGATAATGTAACATTTTCTAAATTAACAAAAGGGCCAAATTTTTCTTTAAATCCATGTTACGGCTATAGGTCTTCGGGAGAGTCCTATTATGCTTTTAAAGAAGTGCATAAAATTTCAACTTGTTTCAAAGCGAGATGTCAATGGAATAGGAAAATATCTGAGGTGGTATGCAACTTGAACGTAAATTCTAAGTCAGTAATTAGAATTATTATACTCACCATTGTGACAATTTTTGAATAGTCAAGCCAGTACTGACTATCCAAAAATTGTCACAAGGGTGTTTTATTGAGTATAATAATGCTAATTGCTTATGAATATATAAAATTGACTGAAAAAGGTACAAAGGCTTGATATTAAGATGTTTTATCAAGTAAATCACTGCTTTATTATTATGAATGCATAAAAATGTCCCAAAAAGGCACAAACTCTTCAGTAGTTATGGACATAACAGCTTACAAGCAAAACTTTACCAGGAATTTTTAAGTTGAAAAAGGGGAGAAAAATCAGCCTAAATGCAAGATAGAATTATGGATCTTGGTCAGTGACCTACAATTATGATTCTAAATGCATATGTGAAGTTTTAAATAAATATCTTTAATAGTTATTGAGATATGTAAAACTTGCATGTAAACATTAACCAGGAGACTAAGTAGAAAAGGGGAGATGAATCAGCCTTAATGCGAGTACAGTTATGGAACTTGGTCAGTGACATACAATAATTATGACCCTCCAATTATGACCCTAAGTACATGTGTAAAGTTTCAAGTAAATATCTTTGAAGACCTTTAACCTTTAACCAAAATTTCTAAGTTTCAAAACAAATAATTCTGCAAATATTGCAGGCAGAGTTATGCGATTTTGCAAACTGATAAACATTGTTACTATAAATAAGTATTGTAAGGTTAAATTGAAAATCTCAAGCGATAATTGAGATATTTGACTTTACAAAAAACTTTAACCAAAATTTCTAAGTTAAAAGGGGCATAATTCTGTCAATATTGTAGGTAGAGTTATCCAACTTGTCAATCTGATGTACATTGTTACTATAAATAAGTATTGCAAGTTTCAATTGAATATCTCAAGCAATAATTGAGATATTTGACTTAACAAAAAACTTTAACCAAAATTTCTAAGTTAAAAAGGGGCATAATTATGTCAATATTGTAGGCAGAGTTATCCAACTTGTCAATCTGATGAACATTGTTACTATAAATAAGTATTGCAAGTTTCAATTGAATATCTCAAGCAATAATTGAGATATTTGACTTAACAAAAACTTTAACCAAAATTTCTAAGTTAAAAAGGGGCATAATTCTGTCAATATTGTAGACAGAGTTATCCAACTTGTCAATCTGATGAACATTGTTACTATAAATAAGTATTGTAAGTTTCAATTGAATATCTCAAGCAATAATTGAGATATTTGACTTAACAAAAAACTTTAACCAAAATGTCTAAGTTAAAAAGGGGCATAATTCTGTCAATATTGTAGACAGAGTTATCCAACCTGTCAATCTGATGAACATTGTTACTATAAATAAGTATTGTAAGTTTCAATTGAATATCTCAAGCAATAATTGAGATATTTGAATTTACAAAAAACTTTAACCAATGCAGACGCCGACGCGGACGCTGACGCCGACGCCGACGCCGGGGCGACTGCAATAGCTCTCATATTCTTCGAATAGTCGAGCTAAAAATGAACAATATTTTGCAACCAAAGAACATTACTTACCCTTCTCATACTTAAAACTATATGCTTAGTGTCAAACACAGTTGGGAAGAGTGAATGAAGATTTGTCTTAAATTCTGTATATGACTGAGGTAGAGGGTTGTAAAATTTATCATAAATCAGCATCAAGTCCATCAAACAGTTATGTCCTAGCAGTGGCTGGAAATATAAAACATACAGAAACACCAGTTATAGCTGAAACTAACAAAAAGATTGATGAAACTAACAAAAAGATTGATGAAACTAAAAAAAAGATCAATTAAAACAGAAAAAAAGACAAAAATATTTTTTCGAGAATAATATTAACTTAATATATATAACTTGTGTATGCAATTTCAAATCAATCACTCACTTCATTTTTTCCAGAATAATTATTCTAACTGTAAAAAGTGACCCAAACATAACAAGCAATTATCATAGTATTGCAAGCAATCCATAAGTCCCCTACCGGTTAGAACCCCAGCAACATTCTGAAGGGCCATTGGCAATTCACTTATGTTTCTATTTCAAGTAAATTTGTTGAAAAAGTTCTTTAAAAGTGATCACAGGAAACAGTTTTTATGTACAGACAGATGGACTGAAGGACACTCTACAGTTATTTTTTAAACATCCCTGTTATCAAAATATAACATTTTTAAAAGCAAAATTTTTAAAAAGGAGATAACTCTTGAAATAAAGATGCAAGATGTCATAACTGATGTAAGTGTAACAAAGAACAATTTGTAATGAACATATGAATAAAGAATGGTTATTTTTAATTTGAAGTAAATGAAAGTTAAAAGAACAAATAAGAAAAATTAAAAGTTTAAGGAGGAGATAACTTTGGAAATATGGATGCTAGACTTATAAACCTTGTCAAATTATTATGACGTCGGACTTTGAAGAAAATCCTATCATGACTGAAGAAGTTGAAGTAAAAATCACCAATTTCTCGCAAAAAAGTCTAAGTTCAAAAGGGGCATAATTCTGGAAATAGTCTTGCTAGAGTATTGAACTTTCTCACAAATGTTAAGTGATTATAAGAAACATATATATGAAGTTTGAAGTAGATACATTCAGAAAAAAAGAAGTTATTAAAAAAAACAATTTTTTTTTTCATGAAAATTTTAAGTTCAAGGGAGGTAATTCTAATAAATTTTGTGCTAGAGTTGTAAACTTTGTCACATATGATGTGGTTGATGACTAGCAACTTATATTTAAAGTTTGAAGATAATACCTTAAGAAATAAAGAACTTATAGTGAAAAAACTTAAAAAACTAGAATTAGAAATCTTGAAATTCAGTCCATTTGTTGCCATAGCAACTAGAATTTTCAACATAGGAAGATAAGAAAAGGGTGTGCATAATTTCCAGACTGCCATCTACCCATATGTCAAGTTTCATAAAAATATTTTCAGTACTTTTTGCATTATCACTGGATCCAGGTTTTGTGTAAAATTTGCCATATTTTCAGTCTATTTGTTGCCATGGCAACCAGAATTTTCAGCATAGGAAAAAAAGAAAAAGACGTGCATAATCTCCATACTGCCATCTATCCATATATCAAGTTTCATAAAAATATTTTCAGTACTTTTTGCGTTATCGCGGGATCCAGGTTATGTGTAAAATTTGCCATATTTTCAGTCGATTTGTTGCTATAGCAACCAGAATTTTCCACATAGGAAGAAAAGAAAAAGACGTGCATAATCTCCATACTGCCATCTATCCATATATCAAGTTTCATAAAAATATTTTCAGTACTTTTTGCGTTATCGCGGGATCCAGTTTTGTGGACGGACTGACTGACGGACGGACAGACGGACGTTCTAACAGGACAGTAATTATGTGGCTACTCTATTGTTCTCTCTATTGTTCTTTTTAGCCACACAAAAGAAAATAGCCACATAAAAGCATTACAGAATGAATGACATCAAAGAGAAAGAACAGTTACCTATTGTCCCTCTAGCCACATAATTACTCTCCTGTGAGTGCGGACGGACTGACGGACGGACGGACGGACAGACAGACGGACAGACGGACAGAGGGTAAACCTAAAGTCCCCTCCGGTAAACCGGTAGGGGACTAAAAAGCATTGCAATGCTTTTTATATCAATCAGGCTAAAAATATCATAAAAATATTATTTTAAATTTATTTCTGAGTATACTTTCGTCTGCACATCTTTCTGCTTTAAGTGCCCCAGCTGATCAACGCGTTCAGACTTTTGGACCTCGGTGGAATTCCTTTAAAACTGAAGATCAAGTCTAAATTCTTACCTTTTTTAACTGTGTCATAAGTTTGAATATACGTGTAAAGCCAAGCATATTTTCTAGAAGTGTGTCCTCATGTTGTCTCAGATCATTTTTCTGTAATTCCTCTAACTCTTGTCTCTTCTCTAAACTTATTCTTTCAATCTCTATCTGAAATATCATTTAATAATCATATCATATTTCTTGTTTTTTCTTGTTTTTTTATATGGTTTCAGGTTAAAGGCCAATTAAGACCCTTGTTTCTTATATGATTTCAGTTAATTAAAAGGCCCATTAAGACTGTTGTTTCTTACATGATTTCAGGTTAATTTAAAGGCCTATTAAGAGCATTGTTTTCTTATATGATTTCAGTTTAAAGGACCATTAGAACATTGTTTCTTATATGATTTTAGGTTAATTTAAAGGCCCATTAAGACTTTAGTTGCTTTTATGATTTCAGATAATTTAAAGGCCCATTAAGACCCTGGTTTTCTCATATGATTTCATGTTAATTTAAAGGCCTATTCAGAACCTGGTTTTCTCATATGATTTCAGGTTAATTTAAAGGCCCATTAAGACCATTGTTCAGGTAAATTTAAAGGCCCATAAATCCCCCCCCCCCCCCCCAAAAAAAAAAAAAAAATACTGTCTTTTTAATTTCCCAAAAGCTTTTTATACTTAGAGTGCAAGTTGGAAAATATCAGAATACCTGAAAACCATGAATTTGGTATAATTTTCAATTGGTTTTATATAGAGAGTAGGAAAACCTTGACTTCAGACAAAAAAAAAAAAAAAAAAAAAA
>NW_026864633.1:0-57961 GCF_026571515.1 Ruditapes philippinarum
TGTCGCTTCGCATTGTCGAGTGTCGCTTCGCAATGTTGAGCGTCGCGGTGTAAAAATCATAAAAATAACGCGACATTTACTCGACATTTTTAAAAATGTCGCTTCGCGATGTCGAGTGTCACTTCGCATTGTCGAGCGTCGTATCGCATTGTCGCGTTGTCGTTTCGCATTGTCGAGTGTCGTGGTATGCACTTCTACCAACCTCGACACTCGACAATGCGAAGTGACAATGCGACAACGCGAAGTGACATCGCGACAACGCGAAGTGACATCGCGACAACGCGAAGCGACGCTCGACAATGCGAAGCGACACTCGACAACGCGAAGCGACATTTCTTAAATGTCGCCCTTTTTTACCGCGACATTTCTAGGCGACAGTGCGACATATCGTTTGACACTGTCGAGCGTCGCTTCGCATTGTCGCATATCGCTTCGCGTTGTCGAGCGTCGCTTCGCATTGTCGCGATGTCACTTCGCATTGTCGTGTGTCTACCCTTAGACGCGACGGACGACATTCTAAATGGCACGATAAGGACACCGTAATAAACTGATAACAAAATCTTACTATAAGAACGTTGATGATTTTGTTAAATACTTAAAATAGTTAAATAATTGATAAAATTTTAAACAAAAAATATAAATATTGATACACTTATCTTTCTCATTTTACAATCCTTAGAGTTGACTGCACTTTCACGTAGCTAAAGTCGACCATCGTTGATAATGTCCGCAAAGTCATTCGACTATCATTTTTCAACGTTTCGGCGACTGACGTCACCAAAGTCATTAAAAATTTCTTCTTCCTGCCTCTCTCTAACTTGGCCGCTATCTCACTATTACAATTTTAATCGTTTATTTCAATCAAAAACTATGTTTTGGCTGACTTAACCTTTTCCATTGATAGTCATTCCTTATGTATGTTTTAGACGAATTATCGCCTAAAGTTTGACAAAAGTTTCTTCTTGATCGAAATTTCTATACGTTCTTACGACATCAATTTTGACGCGAGTATTACTTTAAAAAGTGATGTTTAAATTGTTATTGCAACGACATAAATATTATCATGTGTTTTAAATGAAATCTTTTTTTCTTATAACGTCATAGACATGAGTCCTGACGTTTTGGTGTATTTTGACATTAAATGTGCCATATTGTAAAATATGCGTATCATAAAACGCCAGTCATCCGCGCAAATTTACTTACTGCGCCGGGTATGCTTTACCATTGTTTTTTTACATTTGCACTTAAGGGCAAGCTGTTTGTGTTATAAGATTAGCTTAAGCAGCAGTTTAGAGCTGAAGAAAGCTTTGTTTTACTTTGGGTTTAGTCCATCTAATCAATTTTTTTTTGATAACTAACCACAAATGACCGATTAAAAATGAGCGACAAATGACGAGCCAAAACGTTTTTTTCCATTCAAGGGCAATAAAACATTCAACCGAAAACCCCGTTTAATATGCGCAAGTGCTTGACGTACCGATCAATCTGTAAAATCATTTTATTCATTTAAATTGGTTAAGTGGTACACATTTTGTGACGGACGAACGGGCGATGGAGAAATGATCCCTATGTGTCGCCGCGACAATTTAGGAGGCGGCAAAAGTAATATTGTAAAAAATCATTTTGGTATCATATATTGTACATGTTGTACGCAAAGCAATGTAACGAGCGAAGACAGCATTAAAAAAATACTTGAAACAATTAATCAGCAAGTCTTCTGTTTCGTATTCTGCATAAATATGTAATGGTTTTACCGATGAATTGCATTCTCAGCAATTATATGCTTGTATGCCATCTTTAGACGTTAGCAAATTATTCTTAGTAGACCCTTTGCGACCCTTTAAATAACTATTCAAAATTCATATTGTAATACTGATGCACGATCCGCCTCTTTAAACCGCCGTTTTATTTCATTTGCATTGAGCATATCTACATAAAATTACATCAAAATGTCTTAAAAACCATTCAATTTATCCATATCTACAGATTGATTTATGTAGAGAGCATTATAATTTTATTAATGTTAAAATTAGGTTACAGAAAGAAGAGGATTATTTGCTACCACTTTTGCATTTTATAGAAATTGAAGTCTCACAAATTATTTTTAAACACTAGAATATATTTCCACTGGCAAGTGCAGTCAATTAGACAATGTTCAAAGACTTGTAAATCTTATTTGACCGCAGCTTCTCTTCTCATATCGTGTGTAACCCTTTTCCAAAACATTTGAAATGTTTCAATGACATTTTTGTAATGCTACACTCCTCCTGAGATACATATACTAAATGAACTACAGGATATTCACTTACAACAAATAGACTGAAATTAACAAGTAACATCCTATCCAATGATGAAACAATTCGATCGCCTGATCTTAAATCGAAATGTCTGGGTATTCAGAAGTTTTAGGTATTCGATCTATTACATAGGGATATATCTGGCCATAACGGTTGTATGTCTGCTTTTAAAATGCACCAATCATTGAACTAACAAGAGTGTCCTTTAACGTAGAACGAATTACATAATTCCTTTAACTCATGATATTTTCTGTCAGATAAGATGTCTAGAGAAATGTATAAAGGAACTTTATTCAATTGATGTCCAAAGCATTTTCTATAATTTAAGAATACATTAACGTTGTGTTTGAAATCTACAGCTAGAATGCAGGCAATTTTTTCCACGTTTCGTTTTTCCATCATATTTGTAATAGTATGTATAATGACATAGTAAATTAGTCCACTATTACTCGTCGGTAAAAATATGGTTGCAGTTGTAAAACGATTTCTTTGAGTCTGTATAACCAGAACATAATAATTAGCTACAGGTGTATACAGTCATTTCCACCTACCATGCCGACTTGCAGGATTTTCATACTGTTGGAACCTTGTCCAGATTCTGATCTTTACCAAATAGTGTGTCGTCGACCCAACGACAATCAATGACTTCCTACTACACTATTCCAACTGCACATCATATGTCCGAGTAAAGGACTCTTTATCTTTTTCATTTGCTAAACATACCGTATGAACATAACGGCCGGTGATTTCACCATCATGTTTAAATGATCAATGTTATACTGGTTCTATGGGACAAAGCCGTTTACTTACCACTACCATCCATGAACAAGCTCAATTTCACATTAAATTTTGAAATCTTGGGCGTTCATTAACAATTCCAATATTCCCCCAATTAATGTCCAGCAAAGTCCAAATGCCGGGCAACATGATTGCAACAACAAAAAAAAACAACAAAACAAAACAACAAAAAAACATGAAAATCATAGAAGATATTACAAGAGACTATTGCCTGTCATTCATCTTGATCTAAAATACAACACTTGATCACTAGAAAATTCCTTATGCCAACATCATAATTCTATTATGTAGACTGCCTAATCTAGTGTTAAAGACATTGTGAGTAGATGTCATGAAGATATAATTATTACATTTTCAAAAAGAAAAAGAAAAAAAAGAACAAACAAACAAACAGATACAAACAAAGATGAACGCAGACCACATAATCTTCTTTTAGAATATTCAACAAGTGTTTAATCACGCAGTATAAATGACGACATCTTTAACGGCAGATTAGTCAATATTACTCTTGTGCAATTTTGGTTATTCAGAAGATTAACTGATAATTCCAGACATATAAATTGTTTTGTTCACTTAATAAATCAATTCATTTCGCATCCTTTTGAATTTTTCAATGCCATGCATTACGAAACATCTTTTATTTGTCATAAAGATTACACATTAGCACAAATTGATTAACTTTGCGGTTAAAACTTACTTAAATATGCTTAGAAGATTTTAAAAAGATACTGTTAAGTTGAATTTAACAAAATAATGTAATATTACTCAATATAACTTTACTGACGGAATAGCAGAATAGCGTCAAAGATGCATGCACATTTTTTTCAAAAAAGTACGATGGAAATTTAAGTGAAACCCTTCTCAAGCTGTCGTGCTATAGTTTTTAACGCTTAAGACGAAAAGTAATTATATATTTTGAAGTGTGTAGATAGTAAGTCATCTGTCTCAGGAGAACAGCTGTAAACAATTGAAACAAACCTTTTATCTTAATTCTATTAATGTTACAAAATGTCTTCACAAGAAACTACATATTACTAGTACAACTATTTTATATCAAACTATCTTATTGCAAAATTTTTCAAAAAAGTTACTTGTAAAACTGAATGTACTTGCAATTACTCCAATGTTATCACGAACTTTAGTGATATTAGTACGAAGAGTGGGATTGTAGAATATTGCCTTGTTTTTGCATGTTCACTGGTTATAAAATGTTCAAATGTTTTATCTTGCGTTTTCAAAACAAACTGCGCTCAGGCTTCGTTGAATTATCGTACGGAAAATTAAAAACGCAGCATTATGTGACAAGATTGTTTCGTCATCAATACCACATTTTTCTGTTTGAAATGTCTTCAGTAAATCTTGATTTAAGAATAAGAAATATTGTTAGTATACATGTTTTTTTTCTCTTTAAATGAAACAAATTTACATTAAATTTATGGACATTATCAGACGACGTAACACAATACAACTTTGTATAACTAAATCGACTATTTATTCCAAGATGCGTTAAATATTGAAAATAGTTTTTTATTATTAAATGCGGAATACCCAACAGTCAGAGCAGCAATTCATAACAAATATGGCTCAAAATCGTAAAAAAGCTTAATAAAGTAAATTTTAAAAGCCAACATTAAGTTGTAGCCGAATCAGAATTTTCCCCAGTGAATTATAATATGATATTTATCTTTTTATAGAATACGTTTACTCAAATATCTCATAATTTGAAAATGATTTATATCTACAAAAATTCGCTTCAACGTCATCTTTAGGAATATATTGCTAAAGGTAACTTTAGTGCGTAACAATTTACAGTTTACTCGGCACTTTTATTGTTGTTTTATGTAATAAATGGCTCGTTATATAAAGCAAAATTTTTATATAAATAAAACAATTTAACCAGAATATCAACTGTTTGAAAATAAAAAGGGAAAGTAGTTATGATTAAACTTTATAACGGTTGCAATAAATGTTCACGTCCTAAACTCGCTGTTTGGTTGATGGTTTTACAACTTTGTTGGTTTTGCCTCCATGTTATAGTCAAGAAATTATAGCAGATTATACAAAACAATTTTAACGTATTCGGAATATGGTATAGATAACTGAAATGTTTTTTAAAAAATAGGAATACTGCATAGTTGAAAAAACGCTTGTTGAATCAAATAAATTTTAGCTGCAGCTTAGTGGGAAGAAAGTGGTAATACTGTTTAGTTTTGGTCCATTTAACCGGCTATCCCGGATAAGTTACAAATAATTATCGATTCGTATGATTTCTGAATCAGCGGTAAGAGACAAATGGTCGTAAGATATTTATTTAATCTAGAGATCGAAACAAGACCCTTTTGCGATCGAGCATTATTCCCCTAAGACTTTATTTTAATTCTTAACTTTCATAATGATTTCTTGCAATTCAAAAGCGTTTTCATTTCATTGATAAACTCATTGTATAAGCTCTGATTTTGTTATTATGCATAATCATGGCGTCTACTTTGATGTGAAAGAATGAAGAAAAATAATTCGGATAATTCTAAAGTTCAGACTTACTTACATGAATAAGTTTAACTCAATAGGTAAAACATCGGAATAGTGATCCAGGGGTAACTTGTTCGATCCCCGGGCGAGACATAATTTCTCTGTGACAATTGATTTTGGACACTGAGATTTATGGTCATTTGTCTCTTACGCTGATTCAGAAATCATGTGCGGTAAATAGTCGTTCAATTGCGGGGAATTATGGAAATTGCTTGTTAGTAATCAAAGAAAGCCAGTTTGGTAGATCTTCCGTTGAGATATGAAACATGTGTGTTGAAATCGGTGTAAAAATAGAAGAAAAAAAACTAAACTGAACTAACATATAAAGATTAAATAATTTATGGTCAATCTGCAAGAACGGGTGTAGAAATGCCAATTCGTCAAACATTAAATTCATCTTAGAAATCGTTACATTACTTCAAACACAACGAAATAGAGTCCTATGGCGCCTTAGATACATGTAACAACATCGGAGAAAATTAGCCGCAGGAATATTACAGTAATGTTTATGAAAACAAAAGTTTAATCGATATTTCGTTAACAGTAATCAGTGTGTACTACTTTTTGATAACCATTACGCCCTTTACATGTAACAAACTAAACATGACAATATTACATTCTTATTGTGTTATAAAACAACCATGGTAATTGAATCAAACCGCTATTTATTAATGAAATGAAATTTCCTGTTCTTCTGTTTTCCTGTTCTTTTTTTAGGGCCAAGGATTGTTCAGGAAAATGTTATAGATTCCTAAGCTGCATTTAAATAAAAGTACATATTCGGTATAATTGAGTTCACATGACGACTGACAATAGAATTAAACAATATAGTAATTAAATCTCATTCTTATACTTGTATGGCATGTTAAACGTTGCAATATTCAATAAATTAAATTTTTGTTCTAAATACAATATTATATTTTGTATAACTCTAATTTTATATTCTATACCATAATATTTATTCAATCCTGCTGAATATTTGTTCATCATAAAAAAATATTTGTGTGCGATAAATTTCTATATGTATGTTCTATATTTAAAAATATATATTGTATAATTAAAATATTTATTGTAAAGATGTACTGAAAAATATTTATTCGATAATTTGAATCATGGGATAGAACGGGATTAAGCGTTCTATCCCATGATTCAAATTATCGAATAAATATTTTCAGTACTGTTTGCAACAAATATTTTAAATTATACAATATATATTTTCAAATATAGAACATATAATATAGAAAATTATCGCACACAAATATTTTTTGATGAGCAAATATTTTTAGTAGGATAGAATAAATATTATGGTATAGCATATAAAATTAGAGTTATACAATATAAACATTGGATATAGACCAAAAATTATCTTTATTGAATATTGCAACGTTTAACATGCCATATACTTGTTTAAGAGTTCTTAATTATTATTAAGAGTTTTTAATTTTGGTAATTACTCCAATCAGTTTATTGACTTTTTCCTAATCACCTATTTAACATTTCAATATGTCTGCAGCTTAAAATGCAATACTTAAATAATTGAAATATAAAAAATCATTGCTATAGATAGATTTATGAGCGCTTATATTAATTTATTATTGTTAGTTAATATAATTTGCACATACATATAGACCAAGTTAAGGATGAGGTAAGCGTTCCTTTAAAGTACTTTTCTCCGGTATAATTTCATGCCAATCAAGTATTTTGTGTTCTTAAAAATGGAATGAATGAATGATCGATCGAACATTCAATTAATAAATCAACACGGAAGCTTTATTGTTTGGCTTATAACTTCTAAATTGATTGTATCATCTACAGAAATCTACAAACTATTCTTTAGGTAAACTCTATAACGCATCAAGGCTTTGCTAGAGGATTTTTTGTTTGATAATAACTTCTTATCAATATGCATAAATGTATTTAAAAGAACAAATATACAAAATCTAGTCATCGAATAAAACCTATGTTAGTTCATTGTTAAGCTTGACATTGTAGATCTTCGTTTTTTATATTTTGTTAAAGGAGCTAAAGTGAGGATGAAACTAAAAGCTAGAGGCTTTAGGTTACAAAAGAAATTAGAACTCCGGATATGTTTAAAAACACATGCCATTTATTAATGAATGAATGCTGAATGAGTCATTACATGTAGTATATTGACTTGTCCTGGAGTATACAGCTTGATGCTCTTTGCACCTGTATCTGTTAAAGAAGGTAGTTGTCGATGCAATCTTTAAATAGCTGTGGAAGGTTGATAACAAATTTCAAACATATGTCAACTTAAACATTTTATATCTTTGAAAGAAACGCACTTTCTAGGAAGATAAAAGAACATGTAAATACTCACCGTCTATTTCTATAGAGCGTCGAATGTACATATATAGAGTACTACAGCCGCCGTCGCATTTAACTGCTTTCTTTTTCGAGTGTACGGTGTGCTAAAGGTATAGGAAAGCTTTTCATTTTTATGTCACTGTGAGAGTTTGCACATACGTTATTGGTTGCTACCTACATCAAATAGTAAGTAGATCAATCTTTTTAAAAATAATTTAACTTCAATAATTTGGTTAAATGAAAGTAGTAATTTCAGCTAATATCATGTACATGTATATCCTTCTATTATGGTGTATTTTATATTTAACTTGCTTAATAAGGGATAATAATAAAACAGTTTCTACTGTTGGTTTGCAAAGCATTACGTTTTCAATACATATTGCTTTAAATTAATTACAATATAGTAACTGTTGTAAAGATGTTTATATCAAAACTGTATACGTTTGAGAGCAATAAATCACAAATCGTATCTTGAAGTGTTCTATGAGCCTAATGAGTATATTTAACTGCATTACTTGCCTATTCACATAGAAGGTATTGCAATACAATGTCACCTCAAGTCAAAATGCTTTACTTCCGGGACAACACATGCGACCGGGACAACACATGCGACAGGAATCAATTAAGCTGAGAATAGGTAAAAAGGCATGTTAAACTTGAGACTTGCTTCTTATCTATTCCCTGTAAACACAACAGATTACGAACATTTGCTTATTAAAAGAGTGATAGTGAAAGGGTTGTAAGTTTCCATAGGGCATTAAATGTGTATATATTGTAGACTCAAAAGCTTTTGTCGACATACATAGCCATTGCTAATATTTGACTGATTCGAAATGAAATGTTGTATTTTTAATGCATTTTGTTTAAGATTCAAAATAATCTAATGTGTCAGCAATATCTATAAAATTCGTTATATCAAATACAAATGTTGATTATCATTAAGTCTGGAATATAATGTTTTCATTCGTTACTTACGGATCTACATATATTTATTTATTTCAAACTTTATCTGATTCACAAATTTGAAGCAGAAACTGTATCTGATTCACGAATTTGAAGTTCACTTCTTACGAAATATGATCATATGATCATAAAACACAAGCGTTTCACAAAATTAAAACAAAGAGAGAAGAAAAAGCCCAAATCAAAACAAAGATCAACAAGAAAATGTGGTATTCAATGGACGCATCCTCCAACAAATCAATTATTTACTTACCATTTAAAATCATCAATTCTTAATTTTCAATCTTAATTAATAATTCTTTTGTTTGACAAATATTGAAATATCGAATGACGATCACTTTCAATAAATAGGTTGTAACGGTCATGCCAGCATATAAAATACACTCATGATTGTGGATATAAACAAATAACTATTATTGACATATGCAACAATTGTAAAAAGTAGAAAACTACGCAGTCCATCCAGTTAATGGCTATTTGCGTAACATTTCACTTGACCGTAATGTCAAATTAAGTCGGTATTTCCGACAAATTTTGTCATTAAATCAGGAAAATTGGTTTTATTGTGCCATGTTTATTGTCAGTAATTGACAGTGAGTTATACAACAGATTTGAATTTAAGATACAATTTTTGTAACAGATAAAACGAGAAAGCTTTGCTAATTTCTTAATTTAGTGTAAATATTTGTAACGACAGTCGTTTTCTAACATCATTTTATCACAATACTGACTGCTCCGTTAATCTAAAGAGCGCAATAACAAATGCCAAGCTCGTCAACATCCAATTTTATTAATATAGGGGGAATAGAATCCCTAAAGAACATAAAAAATGTAACAATTAGGATATATTGCAATAAGGCAAGCTGTTTATCCAATTTTGTACAGGACAATATCAGTATCTACATGATAATAAACTTTGGACATATTAAAATCTGATTTACCGATCTAAATAACTAAGATTAAAGTATACTGGACCATTGTTAGTCCAAATATCAAATACATGGCGTGGTCTCAATACACCGATGCAACATCCACATGATTAGACTTTATCGTCTCATAAAATATCCACATCCTTGTTCCTAGTTTGTCTTTTTTTCTAGAATTCCCGACTTTATAGTGTTTTTAAAATTTATTTAATAATCTAATGAAACATTCTTGATAGTGCTATAAATCATACTGATGAAAACTGAACTAATTGTCACAAAAAATCCTAAACCCCACTCCCCCGAAAAAAGAAGAAGAAAAAAACAGCAAAAAAAAAAAAAAAAAAAAAAAAAAAAAAAAAAAAAAAACACACACACACACAAACTGTACGTAGAAGACTGATTGAATTTCTTTAACATAAATGAATTAGCATTTAGATTTTCTCCGACAAAGTATTATTTTAAATGTGTCAAGCTAAGTAATATAGCTTTGCTTCGTTTTCTTTGAAAAAAAAAAAGATGTTAATATTCTTGGTTGAGGTATATATCAAATAATTAGGTGAACGTTTTTGCAATCATTAAATCCGTGCAGAGGACATTTTATTTGTCACGAGCAGCAAGCTAATTTATAGCATAAGGTTTCGATTAAGTAGCATTCACTTAACCTAAAAGCCTTTTCACTACTTGATGTGATTTAAACATTTTATGTCACCTACGTGAGTATAAAAGCACTATGAATAAAATATTTTATTTCATAGTTCCTCAAAGTTCTGTGAATGAATTTTCATCTGTCTCCCTAATAGAAGAGAAAATGTCAAAAGGTTGATCTAAATAAATCTTGTTTGAAAATTGTTATGTACGTAAATGGGTAGAGAAACCAAATGAGACAATATAATTTTATATATTTTGTTTCCGTACTAAATCCAAGGAAACCGCTGTAGGAAATCTTCTTTAATCTTCTTTAGTAGGTCTTTGAAATTGTTTCAGGAACATTGTTTACAAATGCTTACTGAGTTACAGATAACCATAACATTTTAACACATTAAGAAATGAAATGGCGCGGGTAAGAAGGAGTGATATTAAACCACTGATTAGTCTAACATCTCAGTTTCTCATATAACGTATAATACATAAATTATGTTAAGCACAAACAAGCTCGATGGCGCCTCAAAATACATCAGAGCAAATCTAATCATTTCATAAATGTTTGGTCAGTGCTATTCAGTGTTATTAATACTGATTCGAAGTTTGTGGGAAAGCACCATAGCGACAAATTTCAAAAATATAAAAAAAATGTTCGTGTGACGGTATATTGCTTTGTACTTAAACGGAAATACAAAGTTAGAAAATGATTTTGTTCTCATGGATTTAGTTAAACTTTATTTCATTAATGGTAAAAGTAAAAGAACCCAGCCTTTTACGCCATTTAAGTGTCCGACTGTTTTCTAGTGTATTCCCAGTTTTAAAACTGACTGCGTTACCAGTAAAGATTGGCACACTAATGAAGTCCATCAATTAAACCTTCTTGACATATGTCGCTTCAAATTGACAAAAGTGTTGTTTCAATATACCGAAACATATTCATATCATTTCTTGAATTAAATGATATTGAAATAAAAAAGTTCAGCAAACGGAGAATAATGTCTTTGCCATTGACATTATTTTCATATAATCTTTTCGTGCATGATGACAAAAAGATGAAACTCTCAACTTGTATTCTATTCAAAGCAATAAAGTTCATGTTTTGAACGGATTTTATCGATTTTTACGAAATGTGTATGATTTTACTTTAGAAACGAAAGATTTAACTAATGATACCCCGAAAGTGTGTCTCTATGTACTTTAGAAATATTTTTATGCTGCCTTTTATTTGACATAACTATTCTGTCGAATTATTAACAGATAAATGCATTCAAGCGTTTATATTGAAACTGAACAATCTTCTTACAAAACAATCCTTTTGCAAGAAATCCCAATGGAAATATGTTAATAAATATTATATTTGATGAAAAGAGGAAAGATTAGCAAACCGCATGATAAATGTTTTTAATAGTAACATACAGATTGTTAAGTTATTTCCTGATTTGCATTACAATATCTCACTTTGATAAGTATTTGTAAAATGTAATAATACAAAAAAGTGCCAGATGAGGTTCGTTCATCACAATCTATTTTTCATGTCCAAAAAATCGTCTTCAAAACTATCCTAATATCAAACTGTGAATGTCTAAATGAGCGGTTGATACATTGCTTATCCAAAACAAAATCAGTTTTATCAATGATCTCAATGTAAATGTTGTTTACTTAAAACATCATGTTTATTTTGGCACTAAGTACTTTGTAAAAGAAATGGCCATTTAGTCCTTCTTTAGTTTGAATTGAAAGAATATACCTGGTGTAAGTGAATCTAGTGATTTCTCCGTTGAAGATGTCAGTTGAAGGTCATCTGTAAACTTCGATATAATTTGAGAGACAAAAGCATTTGAGTAGCTTTCTAGTGAATTATGTAATATCAACACAGACAGGCGCTGTTTAACTGTCTCTCATCAACATCGCACTCATTTGTGAAACACACGGACGGCATTCTATTAGATCCAATGAGAGAGCTGCATCTTAATGATGGATATTTAAAGGCTTAACCGTAAAATATCGCAGTTAAGAATGTTTAATTTTTCTTTTCCTGTACAAAAATCATAGATCGACTTTATGGTCAATGGGCTATAGTCAACTTATAGATGCAAAGTTGCGCTTTATTGTATTGTTAAAATGTATTTTATTTTTGGTGACTTGACATTAAGGTTATTGCAATTCAACCTTTAATAGGAATTTATTTGTAACACAAATTTGCTACAAAATATAAAAACTTAAGACATAGATTTTCATTCAATTATGTTCAAAATTAACACAACACTGGATCGGAAGTCTCTTAAATTATATGCGCTGAAATGAAATTATTCCGACATGGAGTCTTAATGCCTCACACATCTGTTGTGCACTTATTCCCCATGATCCATTATATCAACTGTTAGTCAGGCTTTTGTTTATTTTTTATAGGTTGTCGTTAAAATTGTAAAGTGTCAGAAAGAATTTGTTTGACTTTGTCAAAGTATTTGATTCCAACAGTGCTATTTTAACAATGTCTGTTCATTAGTCTACATTTCCGTATTCTAATAAATAATAGTAAAGATTTCTTAACATAAACACTAGCTTATTTTTTGTAGACATAACTAGTTAGCTTATGATTTGTAGACAAAGCTTACTTTTAACTTTGGCCTCTTTTTATCAGTCCTATCGTTAAAGAAGCTATAATCTTATTGATATCCTCTTAATTCATTTCCTGACACAGACTAGTAATAAGCAATTATTGTAAAGTTTCTTGTTCTAGAAAATAAAACTATAAGACGGTGCCCCCGATGGGCTTTGAATCCGCGTAGCAAACAATCCTTAGATAACAAGTCCGATGCGTTAACCACTGGGTCTTCCCACCAAAGTTTAATCTATGTTTTTAAATTATCTTTTATCAGACTAAGTTTAGATAAAAGATCTTAAGCAATAACATGATTAAATTATCTTATTGTATTAACTTTGTCCAGGGGACGAAAAGATTTAACATTATATAAATGTGAATGTATTGTAAAATATGAAAAGATCAGCAAGGAAGGGCGGCATACAATGCAGGCGTCCCCAAACACAGCAATACAGGACAACTGGCAAGGAGCCCAGCAGGTCATCAAACAAGACAGGACACACGGGCATCTTAAAAATCCCACAACGAGTCATTAAATTTTGACATGTATAATATTGTTCTATTGTCATATTTAAGAATGTAGCTCGAACAACGAAGTAAGTTAGAGTAAGAGCTATATTGCAATACTTTTTTGGACTTTTAATATAAATCAGAGATACAGTTCCTAGTAACAATTCATTGATCAATACAATGGCAATAACGTTTTTATACACATATCGTCTGTTAGATCATTGCTGCTTGACCGACTTGTTAACAAAACGACAATTCTAACAAGTAAGGTTATATACGCGTATATAATCATGTTCAGAGTTCTACAGTTTCATTTTATTTTTCGTGCATTTACCGCATGTTACATAGTCTGTACTATCTTTATTTCGAATCAATTATGCTGTAAACCTAATGTTCTAATAAAAATTCATTTCCAGTAAAACTAGTTTTTGCATATCATTTTGTTCTTTGTCTGAACTGTTTTAAGACAAGATTTTTGTTCAACTGCCTACTGATCAAACGTTTTATATGCTGCTCTACAAAGTCAGCTGATACTTTATCTAATATTTTTTATTTTAGGATTAAATATCACTTGTTCTGATAAACGAATTGTAATGAATATTGCAAGTTACATTATCACGTATCAACAAACTGAATAAAACACGGTGCATATCCATATCGGTACCCTTTTTGCGAAATCTGCTCAAACGGTACCCTCTTTGCACATGCACTGGTCATTCTCTGCTAAAAAACAAACCAGCGATGGATAACAAGCCAATAAAAATTCATTGTAATAAGGAAAGGAGGTAAGACACGTGGAAAAGATGTATACCACGGAACACTAGAATGTTTTAGTTATTTGCTGATTTGTCATGTGCCCGTTTTTCATGTACTGCAACTTCACAATAAACTAGGAAACTAGTGTGTTTTTATGAATTTTACATTTATTTTTGACAATTTACTGCCATTTGTCCAAAGATGATATGTAAATGAACATATTAAATATATATGATGCATAAATAATCAAGCCACATGTTCATTTTTACTGGCTTGTTATCCATCGCTGGTTTTTTTTAGCAGTGACTGATCTGTTCATGTGCAAAGAGGGTACCGTTTGAGCAGATTTCGCAAAGAGGGTACCGATATGGATATGCACCGTGTAAAACCACGTCTGCAATTTGCTACTGTAAAAAGTGTCGTCCGTGGATGAAAGAGTCGTTGACTCGAATCCACATTTTCAGCACCGCTGTAGGTTTGAAGTTCGCCAAGAAATGTTCTTGCTTTACAAAACAACTCTGGTGCTACTAAACTGTATAACACAATAATGTTTACCATATGTGTTTCTCCACCAGTTAAGCTGTCAAGTCACCATATGACTTTTTACAGTGTCAATGCGATTTAAAACCATTTGTGGAGATTTGGGACAATATTACTTAAAGAGACGAGGGAAAACTTGTTGGGGGGGAAACCTGTTGCGGAATTATTACTTTTATCACAATTAATTTATAACAAGGGTGTTACAAATAAATATGTCTTTTGAAAAGAAATCCGGATAATTCTGAAATTCATTGTGAAAAGTAATCTGTTTGTTTGAAGAATGTTCTCAATCATGTTATATTATTTCAGTGATAAAGAATTGAAATACCGAGTTTAATTTTATAACTAAAGTAGAGGAACCCGCCATTACAATCAAAGCAGAAATTATGTTGTTTTTTAAAGTTCTTTTTTTAATAAATTAATACAACATTCTTTAAATATTTTTTGAATATTATATATAGGGTAATAAATCAAATTGACGAAGACTGAATTGTCATAACAAACACTCTAAAAGTATACATGCAAAAGTATTTTAACTACTCTAATATGTTCAATAATAATAAATTAACATTCATATCTTCTCATACTAATTATAATTTTTAAACTCTGTTTCCTTTGAAAAAATAGTTAATATTCTCGGAAAAGGCATATATCAAATAACTGGAAAACAATTCTTGCTATCTTGATATCCGTACAGAAGATATTGTATTTATCACGAGCAGCACGCTAATTTATAACGTAACGTTCCGGGCAATCAGCATTTAAGCCTTTTCACTACTTGATGTGATTTTAACATTTAATGTCACCTACGTGAATATAAATGCGCTCTCTGAAGAAAGTGGTTTATTTCATAGTTTCACAAAAGTGATGTTAATGAATTATCATTTTCCTCACCTAATAGAACAGAAATTGTTAAAAGGGTGATCTAAATCATTTTTGTTTGTTAACTGTTATGTACGTAAATGGTTAAGGAGTTCAAATAAGACATATTTTTGTTTTCGTACTTAATCCAAGAGAAACCGCTGCAGGAAATATTTCTTGGATCTTTTTTAGTATGTCTAAAAAATTGATTAAGCAACATTGTTTACAAGTACATACAAAACATTTTACCATAATATGAAATGGAATGGCGTGGGTAAGAAGGAATGGTTTTAAACCACTGATTAGTCTAACATCTCAAATTTTCTCATAGACCGTAATACATAATTATTGTAAGCGCAAACAAGCCCTGGCGGCGCCTTTAAAGACATCAGAACAAATCTAATCATTTCAAGAATGTTTGGTCAGTGCTACTCAGTGCTGTTAATGCGTATGCGGAGTTTATGGGAAAGCAACAAAAGCGACAATTTCATTAATATAAAATGTTTATTTGATAAAATCAGTGTGATGATATATTTCTCTTTGTACGTAAACGGAAGAAAAAGGTTAGAAAATAATTTTCCACTCATTGATTTCGTAAACTTTTATTCATTTTGAGGGTTAAAATAAAGTAACCAATCTTTTTGACGTCATTAAAATGTTTTCTCGTGTATTTTAACGCAAGAGTAGATGTTGAATCTATAGTCATAATTGGAGAGGCTAAAGATACCCTCATTTAAATTGTTTTAAATTAGCACAAGCTAAACATTCATACAGTTACATTTATTTGATTTGACAGACAAACGGGTTTTAGCTATTAATATATATTAACAATGGATCTAAAAAGCTCATTTTTTTTATAAACGTTTTTTAACTTCATAACTGGCGCCTTATCTTTTTTACATCTAGCCTTCCAAAAATAAATTAATATTTTTTTTTCTATCAGATTTAAATGCTTTTATGTGGTCAATAATAGCCAGTCATTTAAATGTATAATGCTTGTTTTTTTTTTGTATAACGATAACGGAAATATTAAGAGATGGTTGATATTTCAAATGTACCATGTCACCATTTGATGTATTAACATAAACTATTTTCATAGTACTGTCCTTGTCTTAATTGTAACTTTTACATTTAAACGGTGCATTTGAAATACATTTGTTGAAGACAAACATGTGTTGCATTACTTTATTCATCACTAAAGGAAATAATAAAAGCAAATGATTATTGCAACGCAAATGCACATTTCGAAGTTCAGAAGCCGAGTAGAAAATACAACATATAATATACCATTTATCAATTTCGTGAGCAAATTTTGCAAGTAGAAGTCTCTTGGCTTTAAATGAAAGACGCATCTTAGTAGTGTTGGTCTGTCTTACTAATAAAAAACCACTTTCATATAATCAGTCGAAAAATATCCTTTAAAACTTGTTATATTTTGGAGTTAAAATAAGAATAAGTAAAAACATCTATTATTATATAACTTTAAAAATGCATTTTATCTTATAATCCCCCAGCTTAAGAACTGCTTGCGTTACAAGTAAAGATTTCCACAAGACTTACGTCCATGAATTACACTTCCCTGACATGTCGCTTCAAATTTACAAAGCTTTTGTTTTAATATTCTGAAGCGCATTCATATCATTCCTGGAATTAATTTCTATTTAAAATAAGGAAGTTCAACAAAGGGAGAATAACGTCAGTGTCATTGACATTATTATCATATAACCTTTTCGTACAAGATGACAAAAAAGATGAAATTATCTATAGAAATTTGAAGTTTGTTTTATAATCAAAGCGTTAAAATTCATGGTTGTTTACGGATTTAATCGATTTTTACGAAATGCGTTTATGATTTTACTTTAGAAACTAAAGATTAAACTAATGATATCCCGAAAATGTGGACCTTAAAACTTTGAATATGTTTTGTATGCTACTATTTATTTGACAAAACCATTCTGTCGGATTTTAACAGTTAAATGCATGTGAGTTTGAAAAGAAACGGAACAATCTCCTTATAAAACGGTGAGAGCAATCCTGATGGAAGAAATCCCCATGAAAATTTGTTAATACATACTGTACTTGATGAAAAGAGGAACGTTTAGCAAATCGCAGCAGACAACTTGCTACGGAATGTTCTAAATCGTAACATACATATTGATAAGTTATTTCATGATTTTCATTTCCATATATCACTTTGATAAGTATTTGTAATACTACAAAAATGTGCCCGGTGAGGTTCGTTCATTACAATTTGTTTTTCATGTCGAAACATCGTCTTTAAACCTATCCTAATAAACTGTTACCGTAACTTTCTAAATGGACAGTTGATAATATGATATGATATGTTTTGGTAATTTCGCATACATTGCTTATCCATAACAACCAACACAATCATTTTTATCTATGATGTGAATGTAAATGTTGTTTATTTACAACGTAATATATTTTTTGGCGTCAAATACTTTGTAAAAGAAAGCGTCATTTTAGTCCTTCTTTATTTTGATTTTAAAAATTATACTTGATGTATGTGAATCTAGTGATTTACTCCGTTGAAGGTGTCAGTTGAAGGTCTTAGAACAGACGATTTTATATCATTTGTAAACTTTGATATAACATGAAAGACAAAGACATACATTCGTGTAGGTTTTTTTGTGAATTATGTAATATCAACACAGACAGACGCACGCTGTTCATTCAACAAAGCCACCGGCCTCTCATCAACATCGCACTCAATTTCGCAAACCGATGCGCATTGAATATGACATTCATATAAATAAAACTTCAACATTATATAAGGGTCTTAAAGCATAAATCATTCTAACAGTAATACAGTATATCTGTGCGTTTTATTAGATCCAATGAGATATGCAGACACATTAATAATCTTAATGGTGGAAATATGAAGGCTAAGCCGTAAAATATCGCAGTTTAGAATGTTTAATTCTTCTTTTTCTGTAAAAGATCATAAATCAACTTTATGGTCAATGGTCTAATACAAAGTTGCGCTTTATTATATTGTTGAAACGTATTTTATTTTTGGTCTCTTGAAATTCATGTAATTGCATCTCAACCTTGATTAGAAATTATTTTGTAACACAAATTTGCTTCAAAATATAAAAAATTAAGATATAGGTGTTTATTAAAGTATGTTAAAATTAACACAACATTGTTTCAAAGTATCTTACATTATATGCGCTGAAATGAAATTATTATGGCCAGGAGTTTTAATGCCCCATACATCTATTGTGCACTTAGTTCCCATGATCCTATATCAATTGTTAGTAAGGCTTTTGTTTAATTCCATGGGTTGCTGCTAAATTTGTTAAGTGTCGGAAAGAATTTGTTTGACTGCTGTACAAGTATTTGATTGCAACAGTAGTATTTTAACGATGTCTTTCATTAGTCTCTATTTTCTTATTCTAATAATTAATAATGAAGAATTGTTAACATAAAAAATATATTATAATTTCTAGACATAGCTAAATTTTAACTTTGACCTCTTTTTACCAGTCCGATTGTGAATGAAGTTTATAATCTTATTGATATCCTCTCAATTCCTAAATGTATTGTAAGATATGAAAAGATCAACAAGGAAGGGCGGCATGCAATGCACGTGTTCCTAAACACAACTCAGCAACAAAGGGCCATCGGCAAGGAACCCAGCAGAACATAAATAAACAGGATACACGGGCATCTTAAAAGAAAATCCCACTACTAATCATTAAATTTTATCATGTTTTTATATTGCTCTATTTTCAAATTTGGGAATGTAGCTGGGAATAAGAGCTATATAGCAATAGTTTTTAGACTTAGATATACATCAGAGATACAGTTCCTGGTAACAATTCAATGATCAATACAATGACACCACCGTTCATATACAAATATCGTCTGCTAGATCAATGCTGCTTGACCGTCAGTCAAAAAGCTCTCACTTTTGTTAACAAAACGATAATTTTAAAAGCTAATTAGTTTGTATAGGAAAGTTCCGAAAATATATGAAAATATTCAGAGTAATAGAGTTTCATATTTTCTTCGTGATTTTACTGCATGTTTCAGAGTATGTACTATCTTTATTTTGTACTATTGATGCTGTAAAATTGATGTTCTAATAAAATTCATTTCCCGTAAAACAAGATTTTGCGCCTTATTGTCTTTTATCTATCTTAGAAACTGTTTGAACATATTGATTTGAGAGAGATGCTTGCTCTACTGTCTACTGATCAAACATAGTTTATAGTATGCACAGCTGTTTTGTTGGAACTTTCATTACCGAAAAAAATAATGATGTATTTCAAACATTCTGAGTTATTTATGAATTTCAAGATAATTAATAACGGGTTTATTCAGTTATCATCATTTATTGACTGTTTCATGATAACGTCATTAGATATATATTAACGCATTATTTAAATCTTAACTTTGATATCTGACAAAAGTAAGAATATCTAAGAATCTAATTTGTTTTCTTACAAAATTGTTATGGGATCCAAGGCCATGTTTGTGGAACAATGACGTAAATGATAAATTATATGTCAAACAAAGAGCTAGCAAAACAACCACGCGCGACCTTTTTCAATACGTCTGCCTTAGCGAAGTCAGTGTTTTGCAATATTTTGTTACGTCTGTAAAAAGAATTGTTAAAATGCACTTGTCAAAAAGCAGACCAATTATTAACAAGTGAAAAGTTATTGTTTATTGAACGTGTTTAATTTACAAGCAAAAACAGTGTTGTGTAAATTTTATTGTTCAGAATGTCGGCGATATTTTTATTTAATGTTGTTTTTTTTATTTCTAACACAATACGATGAAGCATTCTGAAGTATACATTGCATGTAAATAAAATTTAAAGGATAATGAGGCACCTCGCTCGTAAATATCTGAAAACTATGCTTCGGGACAGCAACAAAACTTGATCTCCCAGTTAAACTGTGTTGTAAATCTATTTTAATAATAACATTAAATATGTGCATGAATATCAATGATGCGCCTTAAAGGTATTGGCGTCCATTAAGGAGATAAATACTTATAGATGAAAGACGGGGAACAACTATAATACAATTCTGACACAATCATGCATTTAAGCATAAAACAATACATAAAGCTAGTAATTACTGATATCAAAGTTTAATGTTTTGTGTTATGCGTGCTGCTTGTCTGTATGCATGACAAATCATAAATATGGTGTCTGTTTCGAGATTAGCGCAGTCGCCCCATTAGGATAAATGTTTTTGAATAAAAATCATGATATCTTACGGAAACAAAAACAGCAGAAGAAATATTAACTGCGCGATAACAGAAACAAACTGGACGCTTCATTAATAATTTGGTACAGCTCATGACTCATTATAAATGTACATTATGAAACATTATTTATATACCAAAATATATTTTAAGAATAATATATTACTGTCGTATATAGCTACTTTTAATGAATGTTTGTTTCCGCTTGTCTAAATACTCTGTAATTTTGGGTTTTTGTAAAATTGACTGCCTATGATACATGTAGTCACAAACGTTTTATGATATTTCTTAACACATTACCGTTCCAATTCTTTTGCAGCACAAAGGAAGGTAACCATAAGTGTTACTCTTTCGTTTTTCAAACCGTTTACGAATGTGAATATTTTTATGAATTTCAAGTTGCTAACTCAATGTGCAAACACTAAAAGATATGATATATTCTTGATTTGTCTTTGATATGGAAAAACGTTGTCAAAAACGATCATTTGTCAAACTTATAGTATGGCTGAGTTGGAAGCAGTAATTTGTTGAGTTCTTTGTGAAACATAATTATCCAAACACAGTTATTGGTTAAAGATGCTCCTAGTGCTTAACACCTAAACTTTAATAAAACCACCATACAGTTTGATATGAAGGATAATCTACTAAGCTTAAAAATCTCAACACCATGACCGTTCTCCTCAATAAATATTTGGAATGTAGCATATAACGTTCATCAGTTAATAATTGGATAAGCTTTCAGTTGTCAAGACAAGTGTCACCTTGACAATCTGACTTCAAAATATGTAGTTGTCATCTAACAGTCATATAAAACAAAACAAAATCGACACATTTTTTAACTGCATGCTCTAGTTTTTTTTAGGTATTAACTATGTACATGTATAAGGGGTTAACCCACTGCTAAATTTCTAAGCTCTTGTCCTGGTTTATTCTTTAAAATGTTGTTTTTTACAATACAGATTAAAACCAAATTACTTCCAATGCAGAGCTAAATTTGATCCAAGATAAACCCTAAAAACTTAAATATCGAGTCAGACAAAATACAAAATGCAATCTATTTCCATACTTTTTAAAATTGTAATCGTTGTAAAATAATTTTTTTCTTTTGTTAAAGTGTAAATATTTCAGTTTAAAAGAGCACAGTTTCTATAAAATTATAACTAAAGCCGTTGTTTATCTCAGAATTTGTGGAATGTTCATGACAACGTAAGGTTAAACAGAATAAAGTTTTACTCCAAATTATTTGGAAACTATATAAAAGCCTCTTCTGTAAATCAGCTTATAAGAGGAACACAATATTTTTTAATCTAATTTGAAAAATAACAGGTCTGACAGAGAGTCTCTGTGTTATTAAGTGCATGTCTTTTTAGATGTCAAATGATGTTCAACTGAACTATGCTTAGTGATTTTGATGTATTCTTAATCCCAAATTTCAGTTGATATTTATATCAGCACCTTGCAATGAATATATGCATTTAATGAAAAAAGTTTGTTTCCATAATTTTGTTCCATTGATAGATTTTAAAGTATACATATTCTAGCGGTATAATCAAAATGATATGTGAAAATAATTTGTAAGAAAAACGAAACAAAGCCTAAATTTTAACAAGTGTTGCCATGACTGGTGTTTGAAAATCTACACCTGTCCAGTACATTTTTTAAAACATTATGTATCAGATTGATATATATGTTTTTAACACACTAGCACTGTCATATCTTAAGAATTTAATTTAAGAGAGAAAGTAACTAAAGAGCACATGTGTGTAATAATTGGTTCTTAAAATGAGTGCACGGTTATTAAGTAAACGTTACTTGTTCTAGATAAATTTACATCGTTGTCTGTATCTAGACTACTTTAGCATAGGATTGTTTGCTTCCTAGAAACTTTTTTCATGTTTAAGTGACAAATGACTTTACAAAGCCAGCCATTACGTTTTCAAACATTTTGTTGGGTATATAATGCAGTCGCATCTTGTATAAATTGAATTTAAAAAAAAATCCAGTTGTTTGAAACTCTTAAGATTAGAACTAACTGTAGAAAGAAAAATATTTCAGAAGAAAATGCTGGCAAATTTTATGAAGCGCAATGTCCCTACAAAATTTAATACGTGATATTTAGTTCATAATAATAATCATATGTGTACGTGCAGTATTTCACGCAAACGCAAAACATCGCTTAAAATGGCATGAAAAAATTAATCCCTAAAAATTGTGAATTTGCTTATATATTGAATGCGTGTTTGCTGACAATGACTTTGCAAGAATTCAAAGCATCTTTGATGTCAATTAGAACTAACTATTCGTTTCTCAAATAACGTAATAATAGGTCAAATCTTCCTATAAGACATACATATGAACAGTTTTCACGATCGATTTCGCCAACTCAATTCATGTAGCTCCCCTTTTTCTTCTTGAGCAGGAAAATATACTCTTATTACTTAGTACCGGGTTTCAACGAATTAGTTCGAGAGTGCGGTTATAAGTTATAGCTTTCTACACCATTTAAATAGCAAAAAACAAAATCAAGCTCAATTAATTAAGGACTTCGCATCAAGTTTAAAAAAAATGACTTCAATGGTAAATTAACAAAAACATTCATTTCTTAAAAAACGAAAATTTCCATAAGTCTTATATTGATCAATGAAAAATGAATCATCAACATTTCCTGAATACAATTAAGCATAATTATGTAAATTTATTTAATGAAAATCGATAGTGTAAAAAGAAATAGCACATCAGACCTTAGTCAAGTTTATTGGTGGCAAAATATCATTGCCCTAGTCTTATAGTGAGCTAACCATCATTTAAAAAAATGAGTTTTTTTTTGCCGTTTGCTTCGTCTCAGAGATAGCTACTGTGTTATGTCCTGGAGTTGTCCCAGTATAATGCTAAATGTCAGTTCAGGCAATCGATACAGTAATATTTCTTATTTATTTGAGCCGTGCCATGACAAAACCAACATAACGGGTTTGCGACCAGCATGGATCCAGACCAGCCTGCGCATCCGCGCAGTCTGATCAGGATCCATACTGTTCGCTTACAAACCCTATAACAAGTAGAGAAACTGATTGAGCGGATGCGCAGGCTGGTCTGGATCCATGCTGGTCGCAAACCCATTATGTTGGTTTTGTCATGGCGCGGTTCATTTAGGCATAACCTTTAACTTCAGATTGAGAAATGTCCTGTTACCTTTGTTTCAGACTGTGGTATGTCCAATATAATGTAGTATAATATAGTTTCCAAACTATAATAGTGAGCAACATTTAGCAAAATTAAAAAAATTAATACTCGAATGATCAAACATTTTATGATTCGATATACATATTCTACATATCATCCTGGATACCCTGTTCTTTTCTTTTCTTTTTTTTTAAATCGATCAAGGACAACTGTAAAAATTACTATTGACTGTTTGAATGCGTTTTTCTCAAAATGGTTAAAAATGGAGTTAGATCATTTTAATATTAAGGCGACGATATTCACGTGCATTTTCAATAGACCGCTTGAGATGACAATTTATACAAGTTTAACTCATTTCGCAAGACTGTTATATATTTTGGTAAGTCAATTTAATACAGGGGCATACATGTTTGTGTGTGTATATTTATTATCTTTGTTTTTATTTTTCCACGTTTAAGCAAACAATCTCATAAAAATCATATCTAACTGTGGATCCACTAGCGAAGAGTAACGGAGTGAAAACGATGATCTGATATTATTGAGATTGTTGAGCAAACTATATATATCTTACAGTGAACATGTGCTATAAAAAAGACAACATCTTTGGTTTTGATTATTATATTTTTAATATAATGTTGTAATATGCGCCTTTTAAATATGATTTGTATGAAGTACAATGCTCATCTTTATAACAAATTCAAATATAAAATTGACTTTGCAATATCAATACAGGGCGAAGTAATTTATCAATCAAATTTCTTACTAGATATGATGCGTTGAACTACAAGCAAATTTATGAGAAAGCTGTAAATTTATAAGATCATATTATTTGTTTTGTGATAGCATTTATTGTTTTTTCATAATGTTTGTGAGTAATGCAAGCCTCAAATTCTTTCATAAGTTCATGAGGTGTAGATTTCTCGACGTTTTCATTAGAATAAAAAAACGAGACAAAACTGCAGTCTATGAATTCGTTTTATTTTTACTTAATCACTTACTGATATCAAGATATCAAATAGATATTAAATAAATTTACTTCCACCATTCTTTAAGTATTATGTATTACCTGTGTTTAATAATATCATACCGAATTACATGAAAATATATTTGTGACATCTATATATTGACTAAGAATGAGTGGGTTTTAGTGCAAGAACATTGTTTTTGTATTTTCAGTTTTTGGCCAGGTTATAGTAAGGTAATTGTCGGGCGGCGAGCGGGCGGGGAAAAACTTTTCGTAATAGTTTTCTCAGCAACTACTTATCACAGCGTCTTGATATTTGGCATACATAATTGAGACGTGATCCCATACCGGGGGATTCGCTTGCAGTTCTGTCGCTCATCTACTTCCTGTTTATTGACTTAATCAAATTTTCGACATCAATGGTCAATGATAGTAATTTTTCGCAACAGTTTTCTCAGCAACTACTAACCACAGCCTCTTGATATTTGGCATACAGCATTAACACGTGGTCCCATATTTTGGAATTCGATTTCAGGTCTGTCGCTCACCTACTTCCTTTTCACCAACTTAGTTAAATTTTCGTCAGTAATGGTCAATGGTAGGAAATTATCGTAATAGTTTTCTCAGCAACTACTTATCACAGCCTCTTGATTTTAATTTTTGGCATACAGCATTGACATATGCTCCCATATTGTGTGATTCGATTTCAGGTTGGTCTCTCATCCGCTTCCTGTTTACTGATTTAGTTAAATTTTCGACATTAATGGTCAATGGTAGGATATTTTTGTAACAATGTTCTCAGCAACTACGTATTACAGCTTCTTGATATTTGGAATACAGTAATGACACGTGGTCCCATACCGTGGAATTCGATTTAAGGTTTGTGGCTTATCCAGTTCTTGTTTATCGACTTTCTTAAATGTTCGACATTAATGGTCAGTGGCAGGAAAAACAGTTTCTCAGCAACTACTTATCACTGCCTCATGGTATTTGGTATACAAAATTGACAGGTGGTCAAATATAGTAGGATTTTATTTCAGGTCTGTCGCTCATCTACTTCCTGATTACCGACGTAGTTAAAGTTTCGACCTTAATGGTTAGTGGTATTTTTTTTTCGTAAAAATCTGGAAACAAAGTGATCCCTCGGAAGCATTAATCACAACAAAATTACAAGAGAATTGCAGACTCGGTTTGATTGAGTCTGTACATGAGGGATAATGAACACGTGCAACATCCCTCACGTCCCCTAGCACCGGCTTTAGTGGTACTTAATTCTCAACACTCAATAGTACTGGCATCAATGATTCCGAAGGACCAGAAAAATATAACAACACTGAAGTGAAGTACGGGACAACTTTTTACAGCTGCCACACAGCACTTGACACCACAGCATCATGATATTTGGTAGACCCATTTTTTATGCTCCCCGAAATATTTCGGGGGAGCATATAGTCGCCGGGTTGTCCGTCCGTCAGTCTGTCCGTTCGTCAGTACGTACGTACGTCCCAAATTCGTGTCCGGCCAATAACTTTGTTATTTGAAGTCGAATTTTACAACTATTTCACAGGAATGATCACCATAATGAGACTACGTGTCGCGCACAAATTTGGGTCGCTACATTGAAGGTCAAGGTAACAGCATGACCTTGAAGCAAAATCGTGTCCGGCCCATAACTTCGTTATTTGAAATCGCATTTTACAACTATTTCACAGAAATGATCACCATATTAGGACGACATGTCGGGGGTAACATTTAGGTTCCTACCTTGAAGGTCAAGGTCACATCATGACCTTGAAGCAAAATCGTGTCCGGCCCATAACTTGGTTTTTTGAAGTCGGATTTTTAACAACTTTTTCACACAAATGATAACCATATTGAGACGACGTGTCGTGCCAAACATTTGGGTCACTACATTTAAGGTCAATGTCATAACATTACCTTGAAGCAAAATTGTGTCCGGCCGATATCACCATATTGAGACGACGCGTCACACGCAACATTTGGGTTACTACCTTGAAGGTCAAGGCCACAGCATGACCTTGCAGCAAAATCGTGTCCGGCCTATAACTTCGTTATTTGAAGTTGGACTTTACAACTATTTCACAGAAATGATCATCAAATGGAGACGACGTGTCACACGCAGCATTTGGGTCGCTACCATGAAGGTCAAGATCACAGCATGACCTTGAAGCAAAATTGTGTCAGGTCCATAACTTGGTTATTTGAAGTCGGATTTTACAATTATTTCACAGAAATTATCATCATATTGAGACGACGTGTCACGCACAAGTCGGTAGATAGATCTAAAGTAGAAGTGAAGTGCAAAGAATAGTAACTCTGCATTACCTAAGTTTGGAATTATCACACTTTGAACTTTGTCTGGGACATAACTCTGAAACTACAAAAGATATACTTTTCTGTGTCCAAATCCTAGTCGGGAAACATAACCCGGTCCAACAGGCTCTTGTTTATATTTATGTGAATATTTCTTTATCTTTCCTCAACGTTGGCAGTTTATGAGGAGAGCATATTTGCTTAAAACATTCCAGTATCATGCTTGATTGACTGTTAATGCCTTTGTTTATATGTTATCTTTGTTATCTTTAACAGCTAATATGGTACCTTGTAACTTCTTCTTAAAGGCGTTATATGTACTACCTGTAAATATAAGTTGTTATCAAATTTTGTCTCTGTATCACATGAAATCGACATTTCATTAGACATTGTTTGCCATGAAGGTAGATTTAATTATTATCTTATTTTATTAAGGGTTTTTAATGGACCTTTTAAATACAAGAATAATATTAATTATAGCTTTATTTCATTTCAAGTTTTAATTGCATGTTGTGTCCGTAGGTTGATAGTATTGTATGCAATTCAGTTATAACAATATCCTTTCGTGGCAATTAATTACACATTTATAAATGAGTTCGTACCTAAAATATTTCATTTAGTCATTTGCCGAATGTGCTCTGCATGATTAGGATTTAACTGTAATTAATAACATTAAGAAATTTATTTTGATGAAGTAATATTGATGTAAAAAATTCTGGAAGTCATGTATAGAGCGCTCCTCCACAATTAAGAACTTTGAATTGTAAAAACAATTCATTGCTAATTGTAGCCTTTATTACTAAGTAACATACAATGCCATGTTTCAAACTGTTTTACAATAATTAAAATAAGAGTTAAGAAATATAAATAAAATAAAAAAATAAGAAAAGTTTAAAAAATGTAAGAACTTTATATATATTTAAATTTTAATTGATCAATCTTACATCTAAAAACAGTCAAAGCAGTGGTATTTGCAATTTAAAAAGTAAAGAACAACAATCCTTTTGCCGTACATTTGTCTTAATTCGTTGCTTAATACTAAAAAGTTGTCACGAAATTTCCAATGAAGAGTTCACGTTCTGATTTGAAAAAAAATGAAATTAGACGACTCCGATTCCAAATTGGCAAAAACATTTTATTCCTCACAAAATCAAATTTGCCATATTTTTATCAATGCGTCAAGCCGCTTGTTATCAACATTTCAAATATAACACATGCTGACTTTACGTAGAGAATGATAAATTTCACAAGTATCCAAATGCAGATTTCTTTATATGCCATTTTCTCTCTTTTATAATTTTTCTTTACTTATGTTTTATCATCTCTGATTAACACATTCTTGTAAGCTAACTTGTGTTACCTTCCTTGAAAAAGATCAAATAATAACAATAATAGATAATAATACTAAGATAAATAAATAGATAAACAATAATAATAATGATGATGGTGATGAAGATGATGATGATGATGATGATGATGATGATAATAATAGTAGTAGTAATAATAATAATAATAATAATAATAATAATGGTATTTCTTACATTAGAGCAAGTGACACTTTAAACATAAGAAGGCACCCGCAAGATAACTCAGTACCCAAAACAAAACCAAATATGCCGGAGTCAAACTTATGCAAGTGTGTCTGTGTGCGTGTCGTTTTCATTTAATTGTTTATTTGTACCATGCATTGTTTAACATATTCATTGTTGAACGTAATTACACTTTAAATATACCATAAAATGACAATAAAATCAATTTATTAAAATTCATTGAGATATTAAATTGAATCTCTACTTTAATTAGTATGGTGCTTTTTACACTGCCAATTCTCTTTTCTATTGTCTGATTTTTATTTTGTTATCAGAATAATAATTTAGTTACTACTATATATAAAGCATTTTATTGAAACCATCCTTTGACAGAAAATATTTTAAAGGAATTATTATTCCATATTGCACATTATAGGACAGAATTCGTTTACCAATTAAACTTCCTGTTGGATGTCATATGTACAATTTTACCACAATTGTATGAGACAGTTGTAACAGGAGACGTTTGTGTTGTTTGTTTTAAATATTATTTTCCCCAAGAGGTTTGCTGGCGTTGTGATCTTCTAATCTCAATCGCCTTCATCGAAAAAAGAGAGAACATTACGGAAATATTTCATGCAATGCAATATTCCTATATAATGTACTGCTATTTGATGTTGTATAGTTTGTATTGTATTGTACTCAATCACACATGAGCCAAATTTAAAAATGACATAAAAAATGTTTACTTCGAAATTATATAGTGTGACATTTGACTGTAAAAGGAATTATGTATTTTGCTACAAATGCCCACTTGTACAATCACCTGTCACACACAGAAGCAAGTTTTATCTCTAATAGCACGAAAGTGTTACATAAATAAAGTAGTCGTCTTTTATAATCGCAACTTTGCGGCTCTTTCGTCAGTCTTCGGTTTAGGCCATCGAATACAGTAGTAAGAACTTACAGAAGGGATACGGTATTCAGTGTAACCTACGCTAAGAAACTAAACATATAAACTATTAGTAATTTAAATCTTGGAGTTAAATGCTATATTTATACCAATATATCGAGTAAAATACAGTTATTCGGATTTGGTAATAATTGCATATCAGTAAGGATGTTTAAATTGATTATGATTGTCAGACATATGTTCAATCATAAAATTACAGAAATAGACCTTGCTTTCCTATGACCACTGCACCTCAATACTGGTTTGTATAATTCAACCTCGTTGCTACCGATTTCGTAACTCAAGAACGTTACGTGGCGACTTGTTATCGTAGTGCGTAACAAACAGGCATCTGTGGTTTAGTAAGGTTATCGATGATAATTGTAACTTACTATGCATGCATTCATCTTTATATTTTGAGGACTTGAGTAACCAGGGATTCACATTTTTTAATGGAATAAGTGATTTTAAAACATTAGATTGACCATGCAATATTACCTATAAATATTGTTCAGTATGTAAAACTGCAAATGAATACAAATGAATATTCTTCAGTGCATTTGGTGCAAGTGCCTCTGTCTGTGTTTTAGTTACTTAATATAATTGTTTTGTTTGTGCATTTTATGTTTAAAAAATACAAAAAAAAACTATACTTCTTCTAAGTTACTGGTATATTTAGCATTTGAAAGCACTATCAGTGAAAAATGATTATTATGATATCGTGTTTTTCTATTGCACTTTCTTCCTCGATTATTCGAGTCCATTTATTATAAGAGTATATACCCGATTTTAATCTGCTTTCCGAAAACGAATAAATTTTCTTTTACAAGTTTGGGTATGGAAAGTCATACCTCATTAGCAGATATTTCTAACATATCGATTATTATAGCTAAGGGAAAGTACTTTTATAAAATTAATCATATTATATTAAAGTACAAATTTATGAGACAACTGTTACACGATAGAGACATATTTCCTACGACGTGATCATATCTAAGAATACCGCATAAAGTTTGCGAGCAATTTGAATCTTTACGTTGTATGTAATCAAATTATATTGTAAACTACAACATATTAATTATCTAATTTAACTTTGCATGATCTTAGAATATGAAACGAGGAACATTTTTCTGTAGAAACTTTTGAAGAAATTTATAGGAGTATGCACGATGAATGCATGGGAACCCCGGTACAGTACCATCTGTGATCCTAGGTCAATATTTCTGGCGGTACAGACAATAATGATGTGCAATGATGTTTTTTTTCAGTTTTAGAAAATAACAGTTGTTATATTTTTTCTGATATGAACTATGAAAAGATGTATATTGGTCGTGGCCAATTTAGACATCTTGGTTAGAATTAGAACACACTTGGTAGAGCTCAAAAAGAAATCTCGTAATAACAATATAAGGTAACATCTTATTAACCATGTCACGATGACAAAAGAAAGTAATGTACATGTAGTTACTTGGCAGAGTGGTTTTGGTCCAACTTAATCGCAATGCGATTGAGGATTAAAAAAAGTCTGACTTTATGAGTTTAATGAAAGATAAATACTTTATAAGTAGACTTAATTCAGTGAAGCATACGTCATTTATGCACCCATCTGTTCCAACAAAGACAGTTTTTTTATAAAAAAAATTGTCTCATCTTAAAATTCTTCTTTGACCTTGAAAAATAATTTATTATTGCAAAACGTGATATGTAATCACAAAACCTTGACATTGTATAATATATTCAATATGCTGAGAAAGCTATCTTTTTAAATAAATCCCAGTGTATGGACGTTGATTAATATTAAGCAGCTGAAAAGAGACAAGGGCTCCCGAGTTTGACAGGGCACATCCATTACAAAAAATTCCAAGCACAATAAAGTTATATACAGATAATTCTAAAGAGTATTCATTAATTTTTAATCTATTGGTTTGAACAATATCTGATTCAAGATTTCCACATGTTTTTACCAAAATAGAGAATGACTTCATTTATGAAGTTACTGCAAAAATAACCTAATACAGTGCAAAATTAATACTTTTGTATACTAAAACACCGGCTTTATCTTTTACAGAATATTTACATATACCTTTCATTGACAATGCCAGTTCTCAGAAATTATTGTTGCTTGAGGCCGTAATGTAAATTCTTGCAGGTTGAACCAAGTAAAGTACTCTGTATGCACTTTTTAGAGAGAACATTAATATATATTGTCATTTAACCTAAAAATGTTAAATGTACTTGTCCAGATTGAACAATGTACAAGTGTATTTGTGATATTTAGCACGGTAAGGGTTAAGTGCAGAGAAATGTATGCTATATTAGAACTTGAATTTATTTGTTAAAATTGAATGAATAATTTATTGAAATGAGTGTAACTACATTAGACAAACTGTTAATCAATATTGAGAAAGAATACATATAATGACCTTAGAGTATTGTACTCCGGGTTCATTAATTAATACACAGGTGTCAAATAAATTACATAAAATACATTCAATGAACTTCCTTCTTTATTTGTCTCTTGAATACCACCATTTCCATGATAAAATATTTAACAGTGTTCATATGTTCTGTTCCTGTGTAGGGCTATCCACTATATTTATAATCAAAATGTGGTGAAGGAGAGGCGATCAGACAATAAGTAGAAGTAGGATGATTAAGCTCTGTTTCCATTGATGTTTACTTAACTGTACCAGTATCCTTGTTGGATAAGATGTCTCATATAGTTTTTGTTATCTTGGTTTATCATCAGCTATTTAAACATTTGCACTCTATATACCCTCTGTAAACTAATTATCTTCAGTGACAGTGCCATGTTTGAATATCATATACTTTTTATCTTTTTCTTTTTTATTTACATAGAAAAAATAACGTGTGATCGAGCCAGTCTGTATTCTAATGACGGGAAACAAAAATATGGACTAGGGTATAATTCATTGTAATTTCTATAACTACGTATTGCATTTTTCAATCGATTGTTGCTTCTTTATATTTAAGTCATTGTAGATAGTACATAAGCAATGTACACAAGGCACAACAAAATCGAATAAGTGTATTTTAAAAGTAAAACGGAATTGATTGGAAGATTTAAAATTCAGTGTACAAACGTGTAATTATGCCTCAGTCGAAGTGCATTACTTTACACTAAATAGGCTAGGTGGATTTTGGTAATTTTTAATGCGAATTTATTTTGCTTCGATCAAACCTTTCAATCTTTGTAGCAACAGACAAACATTGGTTTATTCAGAATATCAGACAAGGCATTACCTTGTGAATATATGCGTTAGGTTCTACCTTTTAACAAAAATGTATGCAACTTACTAAACAACAAGCACATACAAAGAAAAATTGATAACTGTTTCGGATATTTAACTGTAATAGAGACCAATTGACTGATTATGTACATAACCAGTAAATGTTCACATCATTTGGCGGCGTCATTGATGTGCAGCATCAACATTTAACTTGTTCCAATTCTTAACCATTAAATTTTATTTATGTTAAACATTGACTAAGACTCCTTTTATTTATCTTGTGTAATTATGTCATTTTATAATACAATTTTAATTACCATTACAACATATCATTCTTCGTCGGATGTCTTGTACAATTTTGAATAGCTCTAAAAAACTCAATGTTGGTGGACGAACTCCTTTAATCTCAATCAAAGTATATTTTTATGCAACGTTTATGTTAAATTTAATATTACTTTAATCTGACTAAAGTTCAGATTTAATTAAGTTATTTCTTGCATGACACCGCATTTGTTTCGGCCCCAGTGATTCGGATTTTCTAAGAAAGATATTTTTACCGTGCAATTTAACCGTCTTTTACAGATAGCCATTAGACGAAGTATCAAAATATTGTTGTCCGTAAAGGTAAAACAAATTGTTGATTGTTGTTACAAAATCAAATATTTGAAGTGCATGTGTTCTGAAAAAAACATAACTGGAAAATATTGACTCAGTTTTAAAGGGCAAGATTGATATGTCAGTTAACCTGTCGACCTGTGTTATACAAAATGATTTTTAAACAGGTTGAAAAACAAGAGTAGCAGAGGTCAACATTTACAAAACTTATCTTTGGTCATCGGACATTTCAATACCATTTACAATAGTATACCAACAAATTAATTTAGAGTCTTAATTCAGTCGTTACATTCTTCACGCATATTTTGAAAAAAAGCAGCATTCCAACTATTTTATGATTAGATCTAAGTTCGGAATATGTTCTCTTCAAAACAGTTTGTAAATTGATCAATTTTTTGTATGAAGTGATCCATACCATAGGAAATCCTTCACTTTTCCCCGACACTTCAAACAAACCATTTATCAGATTGCCAGATCCATAAACCATAACAAATTCATCGTATGTTTGTTTTCAATCACGAACATCAGATACAAATCAAAATAAAACATTCGAACAATAATTCAGTATTTTACGTTTGTTGCAGACGTATAAATATTCTTTATGATTGGCACAGCTTTTTATTCTATTTGAAGTTCTCTTATTATTACGCAACACACGTGATTAAGATTGATGGTGTACAACGCATTGGTAACCTTTTGTAAAATGGTACTTGCTTCTGCATGAATAGAATACTTTTCTTGTTGGTCGTTTGACGTAAAACGATCCTACTTATTTACATTATTTTCTAACATAATATATTTTATTTTTTCTAACATTTTGTAGCAGATTGAAACTTGTTTCCTTTATAAATATGTATGTAATACTTACAGAATTACCTTATTCGTTTAACAATAAATACAAAAACACAACACAATTGTTAGTTGGAGTTAGGTAATATCATGATCAAGATGTGTGTAAGACTAAACCATTTAGTAAAAAAGCAGGCAAAACTATTTGATAAGTTGTATTAGCCACGAAATGTTTGTTGTACAATATGATTATTTCCACAGTATTTACACATTTTTTAACGTATAACAACAGCCTAATTCATTCGATAAAATATCATACAATGTATTTATAAGTTCACAAGTTAATTATCTGTCGAATCGTTCAACACGTTGATAATATGGCCTGAATAAGACACAAACCGAATGAGGTAGATTTGTACATGTGCTGCATCAATTGAAGGGGTCAGTGCAAGAAGGTACCTTAATCTCCGATTTAGGGTAAAATTGAGTTAGAACCTTTGTTATTTAAAGAACGTTTTTGGAATAATAATAACCTCCTTTTGTTACTCACTTCTTTGTTTTTAAGCTGAAAATGGTTCTCTTGGAGGAACTAAACAAAGGTCCTAACTCCAGAGGTGGAGTTGGTACCTTTGTTACATTAGTCCTCTCCATGTTTTCTTGTTTTGAGCCGAAAAAGTGATATGAAAGTGTGATTATGTTTTAATTTTATGTTATATGTGCATAAGAGTTTACAACAAAAATGGTTTTTCTATGTCTTGTCAAAATAATTTGCAGAAATGTTCATTTGTGTGAAAATTATTACAAATATTATTATGTTAATTTTGTGTTAATGGAAATAGAACTTTTGTTGCACATATACCATTAAAATTTTGCAGTCTTAAAGATATTGTTTAGAGATGTTCTATACATGCATATCACCATAAAGTTTCTGGTTTAAGAGAAAATGCTTAAATTGGAGCATTTAGGATGATTTAGGTAGTTATTGTTAATTGTATAAATATTTTATATTTTAGCGACAAAGGCATGTTCTGGTACCTTTTGTTTGATCTTTCGAGAACATATTCTGACATACTGAAACTATACATCTAAAGCTGATGTATTTTATGATATTTGTAACTTTATTTATTTTAATGCAGTCGTCTAATGAAAATATGTTTGTTACAGTTCCTTTACGCAATGTTTTTGAAGTTATCCGTGTTTTCAGTTTGCACATGAAATATATATTCTGAATTATTGAAAACAAAACTTTTATTCGTAAGGTAGGTTCCTTTATATTTGAACTGGCTTGAATTTTTAATTTTGTTTCTTTCTATGAAGAATATATGTTTAAAACTCACTTGTTTTTGTTTCCTGTAGTCAGCAGTCAATTAATCAATCAAATGTTCATCAATTTATCAACTAAAGAATGAGTAACAAATACAAACTGTACAATTGATGATTTGTTTGATACGCCTTACGTTTTTTTAAGCTTAATATTAATCTGCAAATACATCAGGGTTATATGATAACCTTTTAGTTAATTGAAAAGTTGAAAGATATGTAAATTTTAAGCTCAAATACTTTATGCAATTGTTTTAAAAGTTACAAAGGTCCTAACTCCATAGAATTTAGAATTGTTTTTGCATAAGCACATTTGATAAATATAACTTTTCTTTAAATAAAATGGTTAAAAATTGTGTAAAACATATAATTTTGGTTTTAAATGGTTTTTTATTATTAATATAACTTATTAGTGAATTAATTTTAAAATATTTCAATTAAAACTAAATTTCATAAAATGCCCATTTTCTCAAGATAATGTTAAATGACGTTAGGTACCATTTTGCACTGACCCCTTCCATTATATAATCTAGATGTAACAAAGTATTGTCATAATATATATATATATATGCATATATGCAAAGTAGATCCGGTTTTTGATGTGCTGTGTTGTCAATAATAAATTTGCCTTTATTACGTGATTCCGAATCATGAAATTGCTTCCTGGTTTAAGTGAGTATCAGAAACCATTTGAGGAATATAATAAAGACTTTTATTCCTTTCGTTTATTTCTGGAAACAAACATTTAAATACATGGAGCATACAATAATGTCTACATGCATTGCGTCTTGTGATAATTTGTTAACAAATTACCATTTTATAATTCTTGTCATTGACCTTTCCTCTGTGAAATGGTATTCAATGTTATGCATAAACACTTCAATATGGACAATCAATCGGTTTTTTATTTTTGTTTACTTGTAATACTTTTATACATTATTGTAATGATTTAAGTTAGTCATATCTCTTATTTGAAACTGTCTATCCAAATTATGCAGAAAAGTGCTAAACGATATTTTTCGAATGTGTAATGTATTTGTTATTATACTGGCAATATTTTTGTAATCTGTAAACATGTGCGTTGTTTGAAATTAATAATTCACTAGAGATCGTAAGTAACAATATTGTTGCCCTGCAATTCCATCGGGAGATAAATGATAATGTCTTAATTCAAGTGTTGTGCTCTATTTTATAACATAGATTTTTATTGTCTGTAATGTTAGTGAAAAGTCCACTAAGTGTCGTGAAAATATAGAATCAGTTCAATAGAATATATGCACGGATCACAATTTCTGATTTGTGCAACAAGAAAATAACATGATAACATTGTTTCTTGTGCGAAGCAAATTATAAACTTTTACTTTCATAAACACATAATCTCTTGCATTCTAATCATTCTTTTTTTCTCATTACACATATCAAATACAGCATTACGAAAGGAAAACAACCACTTTGTTTGCGCTTCTTCTTCTAATATATTATATAACGGAGTTGTATTTCTAAGGCCACTTAGCATCTATCAACAAAGTTATTTGCTTTTCAACTTGTATATCTTAGAATACTTAGAAACAATTTGTATTTCTTCGGAAACAATCAATCTTTGTAAAAAATTTGACAACATGATTGATGATCCAGATACTCACTCGTAAATAGGTACGATACATTTTAATTAAATTGGGGGAGATGGGACGAGGTAGAGCACGAAGTAGTAAAGGTCATTGTTAGCGTTTTGTAAATAAATTAAGATTGTAATATTGCACATAAAATAAAGCTTTAGTTCTTCCTCTATAACTCCCACAGTCAAATGAAGGTTTTTCTTCTCAAAATTTCGATATTTTCATGTTCTGTCTGTTTAAAACAACAGTACCAGATCATATCAAACAAAATGTCCAGAGCATAATTTGAAAACACATCCCCATTTCGTGACAGTTAAAGTTCACAAGCACTATCTTGTGATTTAATTTGACATATTTTCATTGATTTCCTTGTTGTTAAGACTGCAGATAATATTTTGTTCACTACTGTTATTTAGTTATCATCTACCATATAAATATATGTAAAATCGGAGCATGTATCTCACACTTGCGAACAACATTCTTATATAACTCTTTTGTGGTTTGTTGTTATGTCTAATACAAAATATTATCAACAAAATTATTTTACACTATTGTTTTTTATGACTTTCCTTTAAACCAATTCATTTTCAAAAGTAAACCATGCATCAGTACTTTAATGTGTTTTACTTTTTTTTAATTGTAAAAAGACATAAAAAGCAAAAACAAATTAATTTCATTTATACATTATCAATATTGTTTTAGTATCAATATTGTGTCTAGTATAGCATTGCTAAAGTGTTCAAGTATATTTAAAAGAAAATCTCCTCTTTGTCAGAATATCATATTAAACAAATTCCGCACTAGTTAAAATTTTGAAAGATTAATAATAGTTAGATTGATTCCGAAATAAACTGTAACGGTTATTAAAATTTTGCATTATAGATCTATGATAATTTTTACATGTACTGCAGTACATGCATTTCATTTCCACTTATAACTAAAATACTTTACTTTTTAACCTCTGAAAAGCTACCCTCAATAGAGCAATAGCCAATAACACATTTTACCAATAATTATAAATCTTATAACTCTTGTAATAGTAAGACTACATAAACACTTTTAATTTAACTTTCCTGACCAACAACAAAACTATTTATCTCCTTTTGTAGAGGCTGTACAGAATAACAATTTGATATACTAACCAATATACTACATGTATACTATGACGACTTATAAAAGAATATTTTTATCGAATCCGGTAGCAAAGGAAAAGCGTCAAGTTTATTGTTGAATAATGTTAGCATTACAGCTGAACTGTATGAACATTCGTTCTTATGTTCATTCTTATGTTCAGATATAATTCTTTTTTTTAATTTTCAGCTGACACATCATTTAAAGTATGCATACTACACTATCTTCTTGACTGACATTTGACATTTATATCGCTAAGTAGTCTCAAAGAATAAGTTTCCTAAAAGGAATTTGATATAGATCTATCCGAATGATACAGGTTGCTTGATATTAATGAGAATAAAACTTAACAGACTATTAACTTACCTTAAGTGTGTACTTAAACGAATGCATTGGGCCAGACATTTAGAAACATATAGATAATTGTTTGCATTAATTCATTGTTTCTTAGAAAACGAAATAAATACGAAATAAATGTCTTAATAAAAACGCAAACGAGTCGGAAATTGTCTACTGTAAAAGAGTTTTAGCAATTATAACTTTAATTTTCTATTTTAATAGTGAAATCCTACACACCTACTTATCAATGACAACAATTTCTCGTAGAAATAGCAGTACGTAGAATAATTGCAATGGCCTTGACGTTCAATATTATTATGCTATGACACACAGTATCGTACATAAAAAACTTATTGTACTGATAGTGTAAACATTTGGTAATAATTTAAATTTATAGAGCTATAAAATATATCTTTAGTATTCTTATGACTGAGGTCATGTGAAAGATATATATACGATTCAAGAGAAAACATTAACAAGAAGACGTTTTCACGACAGTGAGCTTTTAACATGATCTCTAAACAACTTTGTTACAACTACGTTTCTCGGCAAATGCGATGTCGTTAAATACTATACCGACTTGTATTAATTGCAACGTTACTTAACACAAATAGCATTTATATATTTACATTTCTGTTTGAACAATTAAAGGGACAGAGCATTTAAAGATCATATGAAACAAATAATTTTCTATGCTTCTGTCTGGTAGAGGACTTTCTTGTTTATGTTATCTAAACATAATTAAATATTCATGTAGATATGACATGTGACAGCTTATGTTATTATACGATCCATGTTCGTCACGTACATTGCATAAGAGACGACGCCGCTCACCGGCGTCGCAAATAAGTACTCTTCTCTCTTCTGTTCAAAATCATGTTAATGTTATATTTTAGTGTTATGTTTATCGTTTCAAAACGTTTACTATTCACTATAAATATTAAGTCTTTAATACCTTTTTAAATGTTAAAAATGCTACATACTGATTTGAAAATTAATATATCTGTATCGAGTTGAACTTGTCTAACATATAAATCCCATGTGCTAGAGTTGTTTCAAACTTTTCTACTTAAGGGTCAATTGACAAACGGAATTTACTTGTATTGGTACTTTCTTACAGGCTAATATACATTCAGTAAGTGCTCTAGACCACATTTGTTGCTGTTAAATGGCTTGTCTTTCTGATCATTGTACATAACCTTGGCTAGTGCACTGAAAAATCGAAAATGCATGATGTTTATTCCAACATATTCCAATGTGTAATTAACTCTTTGTGGGTGTTAAAGATCTGATCCCGAAAGTCTCTTTTTGTAACGAGTAAATAGAATATCATAATGCAAAGATTTATTTACCGGATCATTTCAAAATAGTCCTAGTTTTATAGTATAAAACAAATGTTCTTTAGAGCTGTTATACCATTCTTATTTTGTTTCATGTAAAGAGTACTTGCAATAAGCCTTGAAAAAAAAACAACAGTTTTTATTATGCACGTTAAAAACTGTGTCGTCTATTTTTTAGTTTGGTTCCCTATTTTGTCTCTTTTCAAGTGTCGTGTGAGACTGAAATTTCTCATGGACTGCGTTTATCAACGTTTTGATTTTATTTCAAAATTGATGCCATGTCAATTTTTTGATACATAATAACATGCTATATTGTGATTTAAACAGAAACTCAGACTGGTTTATTTCGTTAAACGCCTATTATTTACAATTAAAAATGAATTCAATGGCGTTTTACAAAAAAAAATACAATTTAAATTAAATCCCATAATAAAACTGTTTAATTATGAATGCAGTGTTACAAAAGAGTTTGCTTAAATACAGATAATAAAAGTGATACAGACAATTTAAAACAATAAGAATTATTGCTTAAAATATAGCGTAGAGTATCAGAGACCTAGCACATAATATTAACACAGAGAAATAAAAAAAGAATAATAATAACTATAACATGAAAAATATAGTTAGTTCTTACACAGTCTTTTAAATATTTTCTATTAAAACACAAAGTTATGTAAAAAATATCAGACTAAAATGCAGAAGTTACTTGAATTTTACAATAACATTTGTGCTAGATTATTACATAGCATGTTGTACTGAATCACCGTTGTTGTTAAAGCACAGAATTAATTTAAAACAATCAGTAGAAGTTATTGAAATAGTGGGTTTTTAGTTTATGTTTAAACACATCTAGAGACTGAGACTATCTAATATCTATTGGTAGTTGATTCCAATTTCGGTCCCACCGTACCAAAACTTGTCACTGAATGTTTTTCTTTAATTGAAAGGCACTTTGTAAACACTGTCTACTTAGTCAGCTGATCTGAGTACTTGTCGCTTTGCAACCTGCCGACTTAAAATTTCGGCCAGGTAAAGCGGTGCGCTGCCTACGGAACACTGGTGCATGAATGTTAGGATTTTCTGATTTATTCTGGCTTTAATAGGTAACCAATGCAAATCGTACAATGCCTGTTTAGAACTATCTAATTTCCGACGTCTTAAAACCAACTTTGCACACATATTTTGAATCCGTTGGAGTTTGTAAATGTCTTTATCGGGAATACCATACAAAATCACATTGCAGTAATCAAGATGTGAGATCACTAGACTTAAAACAAGAGTTTCTGTTGCTTCTTTGGTAAGGAAGTTGCGTATATTCTTAACTCTGAAAAAGTTGAGCATGGCTGTTCTACATTTGTTTTTACATGTTCCTTGAGGTTTAATGTTTCATCGAGCTAGGCTCCTAGGTAACGAATACATTTTACACGACTGACATTGGCACCGGCGATGTCAATTTCATTTGTTTGACATGAGTGAAGTTGTTGTTTGCTTCCAAACATGATAAACTCGATTTCCGAAGTGTACATTTTTAGCTTATTATGTTTCATCCAGTCGTTTATCATTGTGATTGCACAATTCTCGATGTCTTTGTCTTTTTAGTTTCACTGTTTTGAGTTGTGGGCCTGAACATTTTGTGAGCAATTTGGTCATCTGCGAACCTATATACCGAAATTGAAGGCGGTATGGTATGACGTCAAAAAGTGTCCCTGCATATGCAAGATTTAGCCATGGTCCTAAGCAGCTGCCCTGTGGCACACTGCACTCCAACGGACGAGGATTTCACAAAGATGAATTAACGCTAACTACACAAGTGCGTTCACTTAAAGATCCTGTATGAAAGTGGTAAACCACACTTAGTGAAATTATATATATGTACATAATTATGCAAATAAAACAATTTTCAAAAATCGAAAAATATGTAAAATATGTACTGCAAATATTTGTGCATGTTATATGTTATCATAAAAATATATGAATTCATTTCTTATTGTAAAATTTGACTTAAACTTTATAGAAAATACATTTTTATAACCTCCCTTTATTTACATGAAATGTTAAATTCGGTAGTATCTTTATAAATAATGCTTTTTGGAACCTACAATATTGATAAATCATAAATTGACCATCATATTTATGATTTAAAACCATAGAAATGTGTTACAGGATATTTAAGTAAGAATTAATCCAACACATCGCTTATACCATTTTGCTGTTTGACGACATCAAGTAGTATTTCATGATCAACAGCGTCAAAGGCTGCACTTAGGTCGATAGCAATAAGTACTGTCACCTCTTGATACTGCGAATTCACTTATATTCGTGGGCATGAAATTTCGTGGTTTTATCAAAACGGGCATTTTCGTGGGTTCTTAAATTCGTGGATTTTCGTTTTCTTGTTAAAAAAAATTCAGTAATCTAATGCAAAGTAATCTTAAACTTAATCGCCGAACATTTTTACTTACAACATGTACATGTACATATCTTTACTTGTCACACAGCGCTTGTCAATAAATGTAATCCTTGCCTCTGGGCATAACTAATATAGCACAGTTACTGCCGATAATTGACTGCAATTAACACATTTATGTGACATGGTATGCACCTCCATTGGACACACTGTCCCTGTAATTCGCCGATGTAAACATCGAGTATAATTATGTGGATCTTGTAAAAGTCGGTGGCGTCTTTGATGTTTACGGAATAGCATTCGCACAAATACAGATTAAAATTCATATAAATTGGATTATTTAAAAACGACAAAAGAAAGTGAAATAAATCTGTTTTAGCGATCGTATTTTTATAGTTTTGTGTACTTATGACATTAATACCAAAGACACTTTTTTTAAAATTAATAAGAGCAAACTGACAATTTTTATTAGCGCTAATTATTGCACTGCCTGGGTTCCCATATTTACTCGATTATGTCAAGTATTCTTGTTAACACAATCAAGTCCTAGTAGACTACAACGATCAAGTATGTATATGCGACATTTGTGACAGTAAATTGAGGACATATAATCGAGTTTTCTTTCAAGTTTCTTAAATATTGCAAACGGATTTAATATGTCACTAACCTAGTTAACATCCGTTTCACGAAATATCGGCCGGAAAAGAGCCGACGCATGTTTGTAATATATAGAACAGAGACTGGGTAAGAAGTATTTGTTGGGATAAAAGTTCGTCGGATCTTAAATTCGTGGATTGACCTACCCATGAAAAACCACGAAAATTCGTGCCCCACGAATAATAATGATTTTACAGTATTCTAAAGCACAGAGTAGGTCATTTACCAATCTAAGTAACGCCGATTCACATGAATGATTTTGTCCGTATGCAGATTGACTCTTGGCAAGAGATTATGCTGGCTGGCAAAATGATCAAGTTTAAAAAGTACTGCTTTTGCTCTTAACTTTGAAAGAAAATTCAAATTATTCACTGGCCAATAATTGCTATATGTAAGTTCTAGTCAACATTTCTTCAAAAGAGGTCTAACTATAGTCTGATTCCATCTTGATGGGAACACGTCTTGATTCAACGATAGATTTACTAGTTTAGTGATAGTTGGAAGTAAATGTGTTAGATATTGTTTGACAACATGTGTAGGAAATATGTCTTACTCACAAGACTTAGTGTTTAATTCGCCTATCAGTAGTTTGACTTCGTCTTGTGAAAAATCCTGAAATTCGTCAAGGACTGGGACGCTTTTATTAAAGGGCTTTGTCCTGTTTTTCTTTGGGGTCCTCCTGGGCTCCTTGCCGCTGGCGCTTGTTGCTGGGTCGGGTGGGGGCTGCGTTCATTGAATGCCGCCTTTCCTTGTCGATCTTGTTTATCATATTGTATTTTAAATTGTTAAACTCATTAAGGGAGTCTCTGATTTTAGAGATTTTATTCATAAAGTAATCAGCAAAATTGTCCGAAAGAGTGCTGTCACTTATTCTACTTGGCATAGGATTTTCAGATTTTGTTCCGGTCAGTTCAGAAACCAAACCGTGATTAAAGTTGTCGTTTTGTTTATTTTTATCTTTTGCACAGAAATAATAAACATCATGTCAAATAACAAGCATCATCTAAAATGATCTCATGTTACCTGTGATGTGGGCGGCAAAATAAACTGATGAAACAAGTTATAAAACTTAGATCTGAGAGATGTCAATGTAATAAAGAGAAGTTTTTTTATTCTTGCGGAAAATAAACTTTACGAAACAATCAAATGTTGTTTTAGGTAGATTTGCGCTTTATTACAAAAATTCAGATTGAATGCAACCATAACGTGTTTATCTATGTCATTACATGGTTTCCAATACATTCGCTTCGGATTTTATTAAGACAAACAGACGTTTCCACACAGGAAATAAAGCGTTTCTAAAATAAATTGTGGTTAACATGCTACCTAACGCTTTGATCTATTTTTCTTGATGTAAATGTTTTTATAGTAAATAAAGGCAAATAAATTGATCAATCATCCTTATCAAGTAATATATTCATTTCATCTCTCCATTAAACAATCGAGACAAACCAATTTTTTTTTAATTTAAGGGACCCCCCTACACGCACACACGCACACACACACACACACACACACACACACACAACGGCTAAATTTCAAACAGTGCAAACTAGATTGATTTGAAATAATAATGGAATGGTAGATTGTTGCATATCCATTCTGTTAAATGTAGTACTACTTAAATTATAGTTTAACATTAACCATTGCAAAATAAGCTATAATGTATTTTGTTTTGTGCAGACATATCAACATTTTATGGTACATGTCTAACAATGGCGTAAGTTATAACTGTTCAGTTTAATTGAATGACATACTTTATGAAGTATCTCAAGTAATGAAACACTCGACACATGAATTAAAGGACGAGTTATAACAGACACTCACAGCTTGCATGAAGAAATTGTTATATCTGCAATCAGAACATTATGTGAACAATCTAAATTGGGTGTATAAAATATGGTATACCTTAGGATATTTTATATATTAAGCGATTTTGAGGATTGTACCTGTATAGGATCAATGATTTGTAGGTTCATGATGAAAGATCAAAATATTAAGACGATTACAGTACTATTGCTTGCAATCCTCTTAAATAATTATGTAAAAAGTTATATAACTTGGTATATATATATCAATAATGCTGCCCCCCTCACCGCTGTGGGCTTGAATCCATACAGGGACTTTGGATTCTGTCATGCGAGGAAGCTATTCAGCCAGCTTACGGAACGTCGGTGGTTCTGCTCAGATGTCCGTTCTTGCCTGAAATAATGCACGGAAGGGCACCTGAGGTCTTCCTCCACCAGTCAAGCTGGAACGTCGCCATATGACCTCTATTGTGTCGGTGCGACGTAAACAAAATCAAACAAACAAATAATGCTGTCTACGTTCTAATTTTATATGTCATAGACATACTAGAAAACAATTTGTATTTCTGCAGAAACATTCAATCTTTATGAAAGAAATTGGCATAATGATTGATGATTAAAATACAGTTTGAAGAAAGGAAATGACATTAGTGAATGAAATGGATACAGTACGAGTTTTTCTTCAAAAGTTTCTTCTTACAGACGTAAGAAGACAGTTTGCTAGGATAAACAACAAATTGTCCGAGGCGAAGCCGAGAATAATTTGTTGTTTGTCCTAGCGAACTGTCTTCTTTACGTCTGTAAGAAGGCACTTTCGAAGAAAATACGAGTAACTGCATCCGACTTATACGACGTTATAATGTAAAGAGCAGATAAATTAATAAAACGCATTTAATTATAAATAAATCTAACTGAAATTAAATGCATGTTCACGTTGGAAATATAAAACAATAGAAAATATGTGCATGACCTTTAAGCTTAGGGCAGTGAAAGGTGTAGGTACTGTTGAAGTTTATTTATTTCGGAACCGTTGTAACCAATGCACTTCAGAAAAGGCAAGACATGTGCGTATGGATAGTATAGTAATACTTATTGACGTTAGTCCTTGCAGTGAGACGTTGTAGTGTAGTGGTAGCGTGCTGTTACTTTAATCATTCTTGTGCGAGTTCAAATCCCAACAGTTCCATTTTTATGAAATATATTTTTTTCAATGCAAGGGTACTTCGTGTTTGTCATTCATATAAATACCATTCCGTTGAGATTTTCTGCAAAACATGACACAATGGCTTGCATGATAATTATCTATTTTATTGCGAACACGCGAGTCCTGGTCATGTTTGGTTGAAGTATATGTTATGGTGCTGTAACAAGAACGTCATCGCACTTTTTTGTACTTGATTTCGTTGGAAACTTGTCATCGCAAATGGTGTAATAAGGTGCGCACCGCTGTGTGCTTGAAGATTGGGTTTAGCGTTTGATAAAGTCGCTTGGTGAAAATCTCACCATAAATTTCTCCGTGGTAATCACCTATTGAGGTACTCGCTTGGCACCAGGGATGAACTCGCCAATGGCGCGACTGAGCGTGCAACAGAAGTTGAAGACATTTTTTTGAATTGCCGAATTGAATTTAAATTGTAACTTGAAATATGTACTATAGCATTCTCGCAAATAAAATACATGGAAAGATATATAAATAAACAATGAAATAAATCAATGAAGTAAAGTGCAAAAAAGAAGAATAAATAAAAAAAATTAAAGTGCCTTATAAAAGTATAACTCCTTGTGGGATTTGAACTTACGACCTTCCGCATGTAAAACAAGCAGCATAAACACTACACTAATAAGCCAGGTATGTCAGCCGATATACAAAAAGATGATAGAGTTTTAGCATCATCCAACGAATTATTGTTTGTTTCGTGAATGCTAAAATCAATAGTAACTTTGTTCCTGGAAATGGCCATTCAATTGATTTGATTCATTGATAAAACTTTTAGTCAGTTTCTTTGGTGTCCTGTTTGAGGCAGTTATTATATCCCTGTTACGATTTAAGATTGACTAAATCTCTCCACTATTCAAAAAGTAGAAGAGCTATTGTAAATATGAATTTTGACAGAACTATGACCCTTTTAACTTAAAAATTATACATTATTCAGGCTCTTGTTTTACTATCAAGCACCGAGAACAGTCGAACGCACTGGCTCTTGTTAAAAAATAAGTAGCGAGATTTAACTTTCTCTTTCGAAGAACTTTCACTATAGACACTGGTACAGTAAATAGGTTCAAGTTCAGGCAAAAAAAAAAAGCGAAAATTAAGGCTAATCATCGCCAAGATTTTCACATTTTGATTCGAATAAAAATTAAAGTATGAGAAAGTATAAGCATGAGACAAATTCAACGTTGAATGGCGCGAAAAGTTTTTTGCGAGAATGTAAAATCTTGCTATTTTATCTATAAAAGTACAGAAAGGCGGGGCAAGACTAGAGGAAAGAAATATAACATACCAAGAAGAGTCCTTTAACTGGCCAAAGCATGAGACCATACATTTCAACTGTATTAAACTTTCTAGAAAATTAACGGTTATTTAAAAGTGTCTTCTTACAGACGTAAGAAAACACATTTTGAATAGCTCTGCTGGGGGTATAGTCGTAAACAGTATTTAAGTAATTAAATCAGCAAGTAGTGTTTTGTTGTTTTTATCGCTCACGATATTTTACACAACAACACATGTGCTTTTTATTGCACCGGCTTAGATTTGTTATTTAAAATGAAAGTATTCCGAAAAGTCGTCTTACAATAATTACTCGTTTAATTTAGTTAATCAATCTTCTGTTCTGTAAAATATAATTTTAAAATGTGTTTAGAACACATAATTTATACTTTGCTACAGTTATTCGTACCAGAACAAGTAATAACTTTTAACTTATAAAATACTTGAGATATTTCCTTACATATCCATAACTTAGACCTTAAAAACGCTCTTAATAGTTTTTGCAAAGGATGTGATGTAATGTGAGTTTTAAGAATTTTCTAAATAATCTTTATCATGCTTTTTATGCTCTTGTACCTCAAGGTACAAGAGAAATGTTTACAAAGACCATTATTTTCATATATTAATATTTGCCGGAATGATGTTCAAAATGATATCGTGTCTAAAATGTACAAGTGGGATATAATTTCTTAAGTATGTGGGCAGCAGAAGTCTAAAAGCATTTGATTAATGGGGTTTATGTTTGGGAAATAACTTTTACGATTCCATTTTATATTGTTGCTTATAAATTTATATTGCTAAGAAGTTGTGTTTTTGAGCATTTTGTCTTTTTTACTGGTTGTTATACAAAATATTTCAGCGTTTAACTGATTTAACAATGTTTGTTTGTCATGCTATGAGTGGTTCCGTCTGGTTAGAGTAAATTAATGATTAATACTCTCGTACATGTAAGTACCTTTCGTTGACATTCAACTCTTTAAGTATAATGTGTTAAGCAATATATTTTCAAAGACAAAATAATAAATGTTCCGGTTAATCAAAAAACCAAAACAAATCCATACAAAACTAGAATTATTAATCTTTATGTCTTAAGATATGAATAAATGATAATCATTACTAACAGGTTTAATAAAAAAAATGTCAAAATGTTATTTCAAAGAATATAATATATTTATTAATATACAAACCATTATAGATTTGGAGTGGCTTATTTAGACAAATATACGACAAATAACATGATTAATAATCATTCTTGCATGAAGAGTATTAATTTTATCAATGGACAAAAGAAACATGATATTAACTATGATAATTGTAAAACTACATGAAAAAAGGGAAAAGAAAAAAAAAAAAAAGCGTGTGGTAGATTACTATATATGTAAATACTGAATGCTTTAAATATCTAAAAATCAATTAACGTTGGAGATTTTTGCTCATTACTGTCTGATGTACACTGTCCTATCTTCATTGTGTTTGAAACATGAAACATTTTGAAGTTTAAAAGAATTTTAGAATGTGTTAACCACAAAATGATAAAATTGATTAACACACACCCTATATGTAAGTTATGGAGGGGGAACCAAGGTTCCAATGAAAAAATATTTCTGAAAAATATTAAACAAGGTAGATGTTGACAAGTCTACAGCAACTTAATGTAAGCTTAAAGTGAAAAGTAACCAGGCCACTCCAGCAGATATTGACACAATTGTAAATAAAAAATTCCCAAAATGACAAATCTTTCAAAATGGCTGGTGGAAAAATACTTTTTGGTTTTAAAAATACCCCCAACTATTTCACATGGTAAAAAAAAAAAAAAGAAAAAAAAAAAAAAAAATAAATGGTTTTAAAATCCCCCCCTCCCCCTTTGTAGAAAAAATAAAGAAATAAAATCCCCAAAAATGCTAAAAAAAAACCCTGTAAAAAACCAAAAAATAAAAAATATAAAAAAAAAAACCAAAAAAAAAACTTAAAAAAAAAAAGTAAGTAACAGACATAGTAAATCATCCAAACATCTCTATTACAAGAAAGAATATTCGCTAACCCATAAGTTAAACTTATATAACAAAAATAACCACCAAAGATAAACTCTTTCAAGAGAAATTGCAAGTCTCAAAAGTAGCTCACCATGATTTAATAAGAAAAGACTATCTCCGCAGAAAAAAATTATTCACATATCACCTGTTGCCTATGAAACCAACAGACACAAAGCACTACTTTCATAGAATACAACTGACCTATACAATTTTATGTACAAGAAATAAATGAAAATTCTTTTGAAAGTAAATGAAGAAATTGAGGTTGAATTATTTCACATAATGTAAATGATGAAATAAATCTTGCCAATAACAGGAGAAGAAATTCTGAAAGCACTAACGAACACTAAAAAAAATAATAAAAGCCCTGGGTGTTAGTGACAAAATTATTAAATGAACATATAAAAAGTACAATTGACTGATATAACAATTGTTGACCCTATTTATGTATAAAAACTGTTAAATCTTATATGGATACAGCCATATATACCAGAAATCCAATGAGACAAGTGGAAAAACAATTATTCCTATTTTATAAGCAAAAGGTGACAAAACAATGCCTGAAAATTACAGGCCAAAATTACACTGTTAAGCTGTGTTGGTAAATTATTTTACAGCTATTATTAAATAGTAGATTGAATAAGTATGTAGAAGAAAAAACACATATTATTAAAAACTTCAGGCAGGTTTTAGACAAAATCATTCAAATATAGATAAAACCTCTTTTGTTCTACAATGTCTCACAAGATTTACTTTAAAGCAAAAAAAAATAAAAAAAGCTATGTTGTTGCATTTATTGACTTCAAACAAGCAGCCTTTGATTCAGTTTGGAGACAAGGACTGTGGCTTTTAAACTTTTAAAATATGGCATAAATGGTAAAATGTTTTGACCTCATTAAAAGTATGTATGCAAACATTAAATCTAGAATTGTTACAAAAAATGGTAATTCTCTATTCTTTAATTGTTTAAAAGGTGGTAAGACAAGGAGAAAAATTTGTCTCCTCTCCTCTTTTCATTATTTTTGAATGATTTAGAAGAGTTTTTGTGTGAAAAAGAGGCAAAAGGTGTAAATAGTGTTGCTCAATGTGAAGGTTTTTATCAATTTTTTACAAATATTTATAATTCTTTATGCAGATGATACTGTTATAGTTTAGTGAGAATGAAACAGACTTACAGAATAGTTTGAATATTTTGAGAAATTATTGTTTAAAGTGGAAATTAACTGTTAATGTTAGCAAAACCAAAAATATTATTAGTAGGTACAAGAAAAAAGAATTATAATATAAAATTTTTATTCAATGTCGTCAAGAATTAGAAATAGTAAAATGAATATAAGTACCTAGGCATATATGTATCAAGAAGTGGCAGCAATTTAACAGCTAAAAAGCATATTGCAGAACAAGCAAATAAAGCCATGTTTTCACTTTTAAAAAAGATCAGAATACTTAATTTACCTATTGATCTACAAGTTGATATTTTTTGTAAAACTATCAGACCAAGTTTTTATTGTATGGTTGTGAAATTTGGGGGTTTAGCAATTTAGATATATTAGAAAGAGTACAGTTAAAATTTTTTTAATTAATTTTAAAATCTAAAAAAGAGTACCCCATCTAATATGATATATGGAGAACTAGGTGTACTACCACTGGAAGTAGATATTAAAATCTAGAATTGTTGCATTTTGGAGTAGGTTACATAATGTTGAATCCAGAAAATTATCTAGTAATTTATATTTCAAATATGTTTATTAATCAAAAACCAAATTTAAAATGTAAATGGATTGAAAATGTTAAAGACATTTAATAGTATCAAAATGGCTATGGATATCTTTGGAATGTCTTCTCAGATGTTAATGCAAAAATGGTTTTAACATTATCATTTAAACAAAAGATAAAAGATCAATTTATGCAAAATTGGAAAGGAAATATTTCACAAACATCTAGTGCTAAGTGTTATAATCTTGTTAAAAGAAAATTTGTGCAAAGTAAATATAATCAATATTTTCCCAAAAAAAACTGTAAAACAATGATGGCATTTCTTATGTAGAAACCATTAGACTGCCAATTGAAGTTGGAAGATGGCATAGTATTCCAATACCAGAAAGAAAATGTCAGTTATGTCACATACATATTTGTGATGAAATTTCATTATGTACTTGAATGTAAAAATTTCATTGATGATAGAAAAAAGTTTGTTAAAGCATACTATTATAGACATCCCAAATATACTGAAATACAATCAATTTATTTAATTAGTGAGAGTAAAACATTGAATTAATCAAAATTATGTCAGTTTCTAGAGATAATAATGAAAAATGTTTAAAGTAAGCTATAATTATAAATGTTTTTTTTTTTTTTTTTTTTTTTTTTTTTTTTTTTTGATAAAAATGTTTAAAACACTTATAAATGCATGAACATGATTTATATATTTATGTAAATTATGGTGTATGCTTTGTATATACATGTATGTGTATGTGTGTAAGTATGTGTTTATGTATATATAAAATAAAATAGGTATATATATATACATGTGTGCTAACTTGCAAGTTTATATGAATATATATTTGTGTTAGGAAAATTTTTGTGAGAATGAATGGTCAAGAACCTATTATATATTACATATATATTTTTACCTAACCTGTTAACTGTTTTTATGCTAAAAATGTACTGGCATGCATGCTATAAAGTTTTTCTTACATTTCGTTTCGGTAAGATTTTCTTGCCAAAAGCATAAGCATGTCAATTATTAATCAAAACAAACAAAACCACTCCTTCATTTTTGCCCTGGCTTTAAAATAAATAAACATCAGAAAATAGTCAGAAGAAGCAATAATGAAGAAAAATATCAATAATAATAACATAAGTTCAATAGCAAATTACCTTTATATTTTGATCGGATAATACTTAAACTCAAAATAAAAAGCATGTCTGCTAATACATTTGCTAACGCGTTAACCATCTATTGTATAAGGCGACTAGTATCCCATTCATAAAAATATCTACAAATGCATATATTTTTACTTACTTATTTTTTCTGTACAGTTGTGAATCAACGTTAAATTTGAATTAGAAAATCAAATCGGTACCACAGAGATAAGAAAAAAACTCAAAAACTTCCCAATTTAATGAAAAACAAAACCAAGATTAACAATTAATTGTTAACACTTACGTTTTCCCTTAATGACAGTAGCACTGCAAACACTAGTTTTCGTTATATCCAGCTACTGCACAATTTCATAGTAAAATGTATCCCAAAATCACTTGCAAACTTTCAGAACACTGCTTAATTCCAGTAGAAATAAATCCATAAACATTTTCTGTGAATAACTAAAACCCCCACGTGAGACCGCGTAACTTAAGGCCCGTGAAATAAGGAAATAAATAAACCCCGCAAAAAAATGTGTTAAAATTCAGTCGACACAATTTTCGATACATTAAACTTTACAATCAGTTTTAAATCTCTTATAAAAACAAATACTGTCGTTTGCCCGATATTATGCATGACAGGTGTCAAAAGATGATTATGTGAAATAGACATCATTTTACGTTATTTTTCAACACGTGGTCAAATCAGCTGTTTATACATATTAATTATGCTGCAGAATCATTACACTATAAACACTAAATAATTTACTTCCTACTGAACGAAAGAAGAAAAAAATAAATAAACAATAGATGGTTAATCTTTTTATGTATTGTGATTGTTCTCTGTAAATGACTTGCCATGTATGTATTGCCGTTTTTACAAATGGTAATTGTTATATACCTTATGTTTGTATCATGTATGATGCACTGAGAGAAATAAAGAATTTGAATTTGAACTTCCAACTTTATTAATAACATGCAAGAATTTGATAGGATATTAAGCCAGAATTAAGTGTTAATGAGTTCAGTTAACTAAATATGCTTATTCACCAGCTGAGAACATAAGCACACTATATTACAAACAACAAACATATCATTTGATCAGAATTCGAACATTAGATTATTTTCCCGTAAATAAACAGTAAATACTATTAACTAAACATTACAAGTGAACATTATACCGGCTAAATCACTACGATTCAAATAAGATAGGCTTTAATATAAATAATTCACACAAGGATCTGTTTTGCATAATTATAAGAAAAATAAAATGTGAATAAATAGGATAAAGTTTGTTTGTGTTCTGTGCATAAAAAAAATTATACTCATTTCTGTATGTTACAAGAAGTAGCATACTGTACTAAGTAATTGTAAAGATGTATTAAATAATATAAATATTATGCATTGCGTGCTTACCTTTTTGTTGTTGTAGACGCCGATATACCAACTCATCAACATGTATAGTGAATTAAGATCAAATTCTGTGTAATAACAAAATGGAAGATGCATTATTTTGTATTTCAAACAACGACATGTATGTAATAAGCATACAACTATTTTAAACATAACATTATGCTTCTTAAACGTGAGGATAATATGTCAAACTATTTATAATTGTGTTTAAATGAATACATATAGCCGCTATAACCTATTTGTTCCCTCATTTGAGTGTGATTCAGTAAACAATCAATCATTATTCTTGAGTAAAAAAAATGTATAATAATATACATGTATATTAACATAGTATTACACTCATTTAATGTATTTTATAAAGGCAATACAAGTAATGTTTTTAAGTGACGTATGTGTTATACAAAAGCACAATTTAATGAATTTCTTGTAAAAGTATTGAAACGGCAAGTCATGTGCCAACTTAAAACAATACTTTAGAATACCTTTAGATTATAATTGTGTATGTTTTATCACCTTTTGAATTATGTTATTAATTCCGGATAAGTATACCTTCTCTGGCGTTGTCACACATTGTCGGAAAGTCAATTTATTTATGTTAGATGCTGCGATGTCGAAACGTACATTATGAAAATATTAGATAACGAGATTACGCGTTATGAAATATTTAAATGAAAGATTAAACATAAATTAAAATTGTTGACATATCCCTATTCATCTCAGTGCAATTGTCCGTTGCAGTTTAGAGCAGACAACAACAAAAATATCGTGGGAAGCTATCTAGCTAGCCAGCGAGCTTTTGTGGTTCTTCTAAAGTGCCCGCTCGTGCCTTTTAAAATGCAGGAAGATGCACCCGAGGACATCCTTCACTAGCTGAATAGTTGCAATATGACATTTTTGTGCCGGTGTGGCGTAAACTAAAGAGAGAAAAAAAAACAAACAAAAAACAAAACAAAAAAACAAGAACATCTGTATAAAGCATCATAATTGATCACCGGAACTTGGTTTTAGATACCGCCGACTGTTATGCGTTATGTGTGCCAATTAAGACCTCTATTTATGAATGTTATTTATTATTGTATATTTATAAACAACAACAAATATTGATTATTGACATAAGGTAGTGCTATAATTATGTATTTGGCTGTATCGAAGCGGTAATAACAGCCGAACTAAACAGGTGATAACCTATTCTATAACGTGACACATGGTAATAACTAAACAACACTAATTAGTCCTAAAATATTAAGAATGACGTGTTTTTGAACAAAATTTTATCTAACTAAAAACTTGACATATTAATTACAATTCAGGCCGACTTATGAATTCAGTAATCAATAAACATTAATTAGAAAATAAAATTGATTAGATATCGGCTTTTGTAAGAAGGGTACACTTCTTATATAGAAAACAAAGATTAATGCTTGCATGTTACCAATCTTGGTAAACAATCAGTTGAACACTGTTCAATTGAATTAAGCATAAAAAATCAATTATAGGAGTATTCAGAAGAGCAAACTTAAAACGAATTTCGACAAACGAGATTGTTGATTGTAAATGATATCAGACATTTGTGCATGCAAACTTAATTTCGTGATGCGTAGAAATGCAAAATGCCTTGTTAAAAAACAAAGACTCCTTTCTCTTTCAGAAAAAATGCATTTAATATGCGAAAAAAGAAATTAAGTACACGGGGATAGTTGTGTTAAAAAGTTAAATCTCGAATCTCTTTAGATATGTTACTAACTTATACTGTAAGGAAGAATATTTCAATTAAATCGTTTTTTTTATCAATGAGAAAACATAAAGTTAAAAGAATGAAGTTGATAAAAACTTTACAAATGTGAGTGTTTCATGTATGACTTATTATTTATAATATCATTAAAGGGTATTAGCTAAATCTAATGAAATATTTCTTATAAAACTTGTTTACAGTAGTGTAAACTAATATTGTTTCCATAATCTTATGATGAATTTCAGAAAGCGTTGTAACATTAAATGAGCCGCGCCATGACAAAACTAACGTAATGCTTTTGCGACCAGCATGGAACCAGACCAGCCTGCGCATCCGCGCAGTCTGATCAGGATCCATGCTGTTCGCTATCAGTTTCACTACTTGTAATAGAGTTGGTAAGCGAACAGCATGGATCCTGATCAGACTTCGCGGATGCATGCTGGTCGCAAACGCATTACGTTGGTTATGTCATGACGCGGCACAAATATTCCTGTTATTTAGCACACAAGGATATTGTACGAAATTAGAATAAAGGCTTCTGGACATTATTTTATGCCAATAGACATTAACATTTAGGAAATGATAATTGAAAGAGCGTGCATGCAGATCAAGGAGTTTTATTTGATGATTTATGTTGAAATGGTATTTCAATTATTGAATTGCTGAATAAGTAATGTAATTTTGCGATCCACGAATTCAAAATATTATGACAATTTTGTTTAAATTTTAATGAATTTCCCAAGCACTAAGACCGAACATTTGTAGCATTTTTTTATATACGTAAAAACTGGAACAGCAAGTTGATAACACATGAAACGTTGTCACTCTCGCCAGTTATGTTCTTTCTTGGGAAATTTTATTCATCAATTAGTTTTATGGATTATGCCTTCAATAACAACATCTGAAGTAAACGTCCATTTAACTTCGGCATGAACTTTTCTGATGCTTTCTTTCAAAAACGCGCATTGACTCTTAAATACGTATGCAATAAAAATATCCACATAGTAGTTATTGATACAACCTAAGTTCAAAAGAAGTGTTTGCCTCTCTTAATGATAATTTTACTAAGCCTAGTGTAGTTAATGTCAGTAAATGTTAATATATCTGAGTTCTGAAACTATAATTATAATGATTACGAGAAGGCGTTTGTAGATAATATTAATACACTTGTTACTATATATAGTAACAAAATTGCCTATGATTTCAACTGATTATGAGTGTCACGTGACCTATTATGAGTTTGCGGCCCGGGGCCGAGAACTAGTTATCAGCCCGCAGAACATGTGCACGTGCACAAACTGAAACAATGACGTCACATTTAACGTCATCAAACAGTTAACTGTAAAAGTGAAAGTAGGTTGTCAGCACGAATCGCTTTATGTTTATTATGAGACCTTAAGCGTATTTAGTACAAACACATTTTTGTTACTATTGAAATTTGAAGAAATAATACGACAAATTCATTCCGAAAAAAATGAAAATAAAACTTGCTTCTTGGTTCTACTGCTTTAAACACAAACAGAGAACATCTCTGTACAGAACAGTAGAAGAGTAGACAAGAATTTCAACGAAAGAACTTCAAAGTCTATTTGTTTTGATTATGTTTTTGTTATTTTTTTGTTATTTTTTTTTTTAAAATGCTACTATTAGATCTACCAAGTGTATTAAAGACATTAATACACGTCAGCGTAGGGCCGGAAGGTGATAATCGGCCCTGAATGAATAATGGCCCTCGGGCTAAAGCCCTCGGGTCCATTATTCATTTTGCGGGCCGATTATCACCTTCCGGCCCTCTCCTGCCGTGTATTAACCTCTTATTAATTTAGAAAATAATTATTAATGAATCCGTGGTAACGTTAAGGTTTACGAACAAGCAATGATCTATATCCGAAAGATAGGCTACGTTTAATATATAGATTCCTCAAGTAAATTTAAAATGTTTTTTTAAAATATTTCCCTTAACACCATACTTATGATAATTGTTTTCATGTATTTGATACTGCTGTTCAAATAACTATTTTTTTTAGCTTATTGAGCTGGATTCCCTAAGGCCAAAACAAGTAAAAATAAAAGGACGTAATAACTCGAACTGTTATTTTTCTAAATAACTTGTATTATTAGTTGCCAGTCGGAATTCAAGGAGAAAAAATACTGATTAGTTTTGTCCTTAGAGGTTGTGTACGGCGCCACTGGGCTCGTTCT